>NW_008795863.1:3793747-3801871 GCF_000699145.1 Aptenodytes forsteri | reverse complement strand
CCGGTGCCGGAGCCCCGAAAGGCGTCCGGGAGGGTTTTGCTGCCCGCCGTCCCCGCGGGAGGCTTTAGGGTCTTGTCACTCGCAGCGCTGGCTTCACCGAGCCCCTGCAACAATGGTGGGAAGCGAAACAGAGGGCAGCAGCAGCGGCGCGCTGCCCGCCCTGAGACATTATTTCGGGTGGTTCCTTCTCCCGGGCGCCTCGGCCCCGTGTCACCTATGTGCTGTGTCGGTGCTTTGTTTAATTACTTGCCTGGGTTTATTTAGAGCCGCTTTCGCTCGGCTCCTCACGGGAATGCCCTTTCTGCCGTTGCTTTTTCTTCTTTCGCTTTTTGGCGAACCCGTGTGTGCGTTTCACATCTGGAGCAACAATGTGCTTAGCTTTGCAGTTTGGCTCCGCCTGCCCCCTCTCTGCCCTGCACGCAGGGAACTTCGCAGCAAAATGCGCTCGCCGAGTTGTTACAAACACCGCTACACCGCCGGGAGAACTGAGCTGCCTCTTCTGACAGTTACTAGCAGAGCATCACTACTTAGGGTTTTTTTGAAATCCAACACCTCAAATTACCAGGCGCGAGTTAGGCTGCTTTTCGGTCCGTATCTCTCTAAACATTCAGAAAAGCTGCATAAGTGAAGGCGTTTTAGAGTGAATTCTCTTTCATGCAGTACAAGTGAGTTTTAACATTTAAAAAACAAACAAATCCAGACACTCCGGTTCTCTCCGATTTGTGTTGACACTTAACCCCAGCCCGAGTGGCTACCTTGCCCTGGAGTAAGTGCCAGGACGTGGTGCCTGGGCGCTGGAGAGTTCAACCCAAAGTACTTGGCAGTGACCATTCCTCCTTTCTCAGTTAGAATTCCTGCCTTCAACTTTTAAAATGGCATAGAGACAAAATAAATGTGGTTTATACAAACGTGAGGAGTCTGTGGTAGAATATGTGGCTGTGTCTTTATTTTTTCTTCCCCAGCAGAAAATCCTGTAATTTTATAGAGATGAAGTGTCTTGTGGAATGACATTCCTCTTGCCCATTATTTATTGCAGTTTTGTAACATTAAAATGTACTGGAGGTTTTGCAAGGCAATTGTTTACTTCTCTTTAAGACAGGAAAAGAAACCTATAAAGCAGCTCTGTGTTACTAGAAGCATGCAATTACTCTGTAGATTCATTAAAATGATAGGGTGGCAGTGGGAACACTTAGGAAGATGTAAGTGTCTGTAGTTATAGTCACTTAGTCGTTAGTGAGATGTTCCTTCCTGAGTTTTATTACGGTATAATCCTAGAAAACCATCTACTTCTGATCATAGACATCTCATTTACCATGGAGGTTGACGCTCTGTTTTCCCAAAAGAGAGGAATCCTTCATACGACGAATCCCCTCGGGAAGTTCAGACAGATTTCCAGAACAGGAAACTCTGTACCTGTCCGTGTGAACAAGTGTGGGCATTAATCTTCTGATCTGCTGGAAAGCTAGATGGCAGCTCAAAAATACATTTTCAGATCTACCAAAAGGAATCTTGACAGTTGCCTTTTCAGTACGTCCTGGTAGGTTGATCTGTATTGTATCTAGTAGATCCCCTGATAATCAGTCAAGTCTGACATGTCCAAGTCCCAAGATGAGTTCCTATCCTTGTTAGAAGTAGGGATTAAATTGGTTTGTAAACCTGTATCCCTCTCTACTGCTGAACAAAGCCCTAGGCTGCACCTCTAAATCAGACAGGAGGATCACTGATGGTCTATGGCCCTCAGCTGTGCAAAAGGCCCGGGCTTGGGCTGTTTCTGCCAGCTCAGAATTCCCCAATGAGGAAAAATTGCAGCTGGCGCAAGGTTTGCGAAGCCAGCTTCTCCACAAGCCCTGAAGCCCTGTTTGGCTGTGCAGGGTCTAGATGGGAGGGTGAGGAGAGAGGGGAATAGAGAAACCAGAGCTGTGCTCCATGCTGCCAGCCCTATAAGCTAGCGCAGTACTCCAGGGCCAGTGTTTGGCCTGGCGCCGTTGCAGTAGAGATGGGGAGTAAGTTATCGGCTCCTAGATGTAACCCTGCATTGCCAGGAGGGAACCTGGCCTGTAATTTTTATCATAAATCTAACAAAACTGGGATTTGGGTATCTGCATTTCACTTCCTCCTCCTCCAGAGTATCTCGGGGTTTTTAAAACTCTCTGTGGGTGTGATGGGAGCAATTTGGAGCAGCCTGGAGTAGTGCACAACAAGGGGATGGTCGTGGGGTTTGTAGATGTTGAAGGAGACACCAGCAAGAGAATGAGAGAGAGGAAATCTGGGGCAGCTGAAGGAGCTGAAGGCTAGGTGTGAGCCGGTTTGGAAGGCAGGCTTTGTTGATGGCGGAGCTTTGTTATTCATGAATTTGAGAAGGCAGTGCTCTTTGAGGAGAGTTGGTTCCAGCTTGCTGGTGGGCTGGCAGGAACAGGATGCCTGCCTAATTGTTCAGTGCCTCACAGCCTTAGGTGTAAGAGCTACGGAGGTACAATTTTAATAGCTCTCTTGAGTATGTTGCCATGCAAGTGGCCTCAAGCCTGCTCCTAAACTACTTCCCCCAGTAAATTATCGCTGCTGGGCAGTGAGGTATCTGCATGTGGAAGGTGTTCATCTTCGTAAGTGCAAACACTTGAGCATCTGCTCCAAGTCCTGTCTTGTCACCCCAAACTCTTCCTGGTCCCTCGGTCCAGTCTGTTATTCGTTCACAGCAGTTGTCCCTGTGTTAGAGGCCACCTGCTTCTGGGGCTGAGCAAGTTTTAGCTGCAGCTCAGTTTATGCGGTGAAATGAAGTGCAGCTCCCGTTTGACTTGCGCGATGTTTCTGTCCTGAGTAGGCACCCGCTTGAGGGGGTGAAGGAGGGAGGAGTGGAGGGGGGCTGGTGTGTTACTGAGCCCTGCTTCAGTGCTGAAATGCGGCCGGGCGTGCAGCTGCCAGGTTTCCTAATCTGGCTGTGGCTGCTGAGTGCCATGTGCCTTGGCTCCCGACATTTTCTTTATGCGGGCTGGAGGAGCGATTTACAACTCTCTGCCAAGTCCTGACATAATTGTATGTGGCAACCGCAGAAGAGATTGCCAGGTTTAGGACTAAGGCAAAGTTTCTTGTCTTTGTCACTTCCTGAGGAAACTTTGACGGCCCTTCAGAGAGACTTTGGGAGGTGGCTTGCTAACTACCATCTAAAGTGACCTCCATTACTCCTTTCCTTTTGTTTTTGTTTATTACATTTTTATGTTGTGACTGTTCATCATAGGACCAAAGGAGTTAGGACTGGAGGAAGCTCAGAGGTCATTCCTTGGCCCTAAAGCTCCTCTTATAACTTTCCTGACATATGTTTGTCTCACCTGTTCCTAAAAAACTTATGATGAAGGTTTATCTTCTTCCCAGGGTTATGTCGCAGAGCTTAACTACTGTAGAATTTTTTTCCCAAACATAGTGCCTACATCTTCCTTGCCTGAGACTTCATTTCTTCACCCTCCTGTTTGTGTTTCCATTTTCTTGCTCATAAGAAGTCAATTGCTGGCATGCGTTCTGCTAGCATGTAGTCTGAAAATACTGTCTGAAGTTGGTAAGCCTGCATTTGTAAAAGGAATGACATTTCATCTGTGGAGGAGAAGGAGGTTTCCTCAGGAGTTTCTCCACAACTGAATCCCAATTGCTAGATATGGAGAACATTTTATTACCTTTGACGATGTCGTGCACCTTGGTGTGCAGCGTCTGCACATGCAGGCTGTGGAATTGAGCTCAGAATTGTTTGATATTCAAAGTAATTGGGAATATGATAATAGTTTTCTTAAGGAGAAAATCTCTTTGGTTTTCTTATCTTCACGTCATGATAATGTAAAGCTCTGGATTCTGCTGGATGGAGAACAAATTCCTGTAGCAAAGCATATGCATGCGTCAGACCTTTCAGTGCAAAGCTTAAGTACCCACTCTTCTTCTCTAAGTAGCTATTATACTGAACATGTATGACTTGAGAATCTTTTAGTTTGTGTTGGTGTTTATAAAAGGCAACAATTCTATTTCTCTTTTGACTCTAAAATGTTTGTCATTATTAATGTTCTTAGTGCCTAGATGTCCCAACCCAAATAGGAGCACTGCTGTTAAAAACAAAAATGCACCCCTGGATGGGTTGTACCAGTTAAGGACCTTTCTTCTCACTACATGTGTGCAAGGGGGTCTACATGTTAAGATGAGCATCCTACTGAAGACAGCAACGCTACACATGTGCAGAAGCTGTGCATGCATCAACAGCTGCAGTGCTGTAGCCTAAGACAGAACAAGAGGGACCAAAGTAGTGCAGACGACAAAGGTGGTCACGAAAAGAAGAAAATTGTGCTGATGAAGTAAATGTACGCCTTCTAAAGTTTTGTCCACAAAATATCCGTCTGAGAGAAGAACAGAGACTGACAAGCGATTTTTTTTTTTCTCTTCCATGTTAATGGTTCATCATGATCTACTTATTAATTCATGTTTTATTATGTAAACAAGTAGCTCTATCATGAGAGAAATTTTTGAATCCTGACTTTGCATGGCTGTCTGTCTTGTGGAAGTGTCCATCATTGCAGCCTTTCCATCAAAGGAGCCCTCATCTGTGTCTCTCTCCTAGCCACTTATTTCTTTGCATTGTAGTGAAACATCAAATCATGTGTAAAACTGGACAATGATTTTAAGTCCATGGGGAACTGAAAGGCAGACAGCCAGACACACGGTTAGTGTGACTACATATGCCTCATTTCCTTGGGAAATGGTTTTCTTGGTATTTTTCCTTGGTGAAGAATACTCTGAAGTTTGCACTTAATGTGTGCACATAGCACTTCCATACTCCATTGCCCTGCTTTGCCATTCAAAAGAACAGTCTACCGGGATACTGAAGGAGACTGGGGCTGGTGGTTTTGGGTTTTTTTTGGAAAAATATTACATAAAAATCCAGTTACATACCGAGTGAGAAATGCCTTTTCTCTTGTATCAATAAACAAGTATGTTCAGAAGCCTAAACTAGCCTTTTCCTATTAATTTATAAGATATTTAAATGGCTACAATCAGATTTTTGCAATGTAGACATTAAATATGTAGGTAAACAGTTTCTCAGAATTTAACAGAATTCAGGATTTCATATTGACCTTGGCCTTACTGTTTTCCTGACGTATCTACAAAACTTTTTTTATTTACCCATATCTTCCAAAAGTTTTGGGTGGGATTGCTTAGAAAAGTAAGTAGACTGGGTTATGACCGGAACATCCTTCTAGGAAAAGATGAGTGTGGAGGCCACATTCTGCTTTCGTTTCCAGCAGCACAACCAAACTGGATTTCTGAAGCAGCAGAAGGCAGGACTTGAAGCAGGTTTTCCCCCTCAGAGGCTTTGCAGCTACTGAAAGTAAGCTTGTTACTACTAATCAATTGGGCAGCCAGAGAGTCCCGTGATCGGCTCCGATCTGCTGATAATCAGCTCTCAGGTCCCAGCTGCTGCTTATAACTTGCCTGTTGAATGAGACCATGCTGTGGCTATCATCCAGAAATCATATGCAGGCTGTAGTTTCACTCTCTCTCAAATTGTATTTATTTCTTCTGTTTATAGTGTTACCAGTTGGGGTCTTTTTATGTTTCCCCAGCCCCTTGCTTCAGTCCCTCTTTTTGATTTCTTAGCATTGGCTGAAAAATTGTGAAACTTCTTGTTTTACAGTAATGCTGAGAAAAAAGTAAATTCTTTCTACCAAAATAAGGAAGTTGAATTGGTAATAAACTCTTTTTTTTTTTCCTTAACACAGATAAATGCAGTTTTAGCCTTACTCAATGAAGTAGTTCTGAGGCAGACTATGTGAAGCAACCAGAAACTGCATGCAAGAAATGTATGGGGAAAAGAAAAACCCTCACATTCTCATCAGACAATTCCTTTTAACTGGCTTAAGTCAAGCCATATTAAAAGGCCATTTTTTATTTACATTTAAAGTATGTTTTCTGAGACTCTGGTTGATGGTACGACTTGTTTCAAAGGCGGTAATTTGCCTTATTGATAGGATGTGTTGCAGTTAGAGTGCAGTTTAAGGAAGTGGCAAAATAGGCATTAGCTGAGCTGGTCATGGGCAAAGGCCTCTGAACCTGCAGGGCTTTTGCATACGGTAGTGTTTATAAATTACAGCGCTGGTAAATTTTGCTAGTGTTGGGTTGTGTCTGAGCTGGGTATGTGGGTGCTGCAGACTGCAAGTGTACAGGCTGGATAGACATATTCTTTCTAAAATTTCTCAAGCTAACTCCTTGTTGAGAGAAGCGTTTACAGGGAGGCTGGAGCCACAGCTCTGCTCTGGTTGCTCTCAAACACCCACCTTTTCTTTCGCCTCCCTTCTGCTCCTTCTTCCAAATGCCATTTGCCCAGTCTTCAGGGCTGTTAGACCCTCCAGGGATTGCTGTTGATCGTGTATTTCCTGGCTGTGTCCCTGTTCAGATGAGATCAGGGCAGGCACCATTTTCTTCATTTCCTATGCCTTGGTTTTGCAGGGGAAGACAGAGGAGTGCGTTGAAATGGAATACAGCTGGCTTTAGCAGGTTTGTACTGTTGACCCCACCTTCCCTCACAGTTCAGGTGCTGTCTCAGAAAACAAGCTGTTGAGTGCAGGGGAACTTGTTTCTCCTCAGAGTCAGTGGCTCATCAACCTCCGTTGATGTGGGGCTGTAGTTTGGAGTTGTGGTTTGACCACCTTGCCATCATCTCCACCTCCATCTGGAGGTTTGGGGCTTCCTCTGCTCATGTTTTCCTCAAGCTGGTTCTGGGGGCCAGCCGAATGCCCAACACATGGATGGATACCCAGAGGTACCCTCCGAAAGGGTTGGGAAAGGTGGTGGGAAACTGGGTGGGTTCATCTGGTCCGGTCTACTGGATCTTGACATTGAAGGGAACAAATGCATTTGCCCTGGCTAAATTAGGTAGTGTGCCTATCAGGCATTTCAGCCTTTCTCAGGGTTGGTCTCGTTCTTTCACGGAGCTCATCTGTAAAGCTGGGAGCACCAAGGATCTCATTTTCAGGGCACTGATCATTTGCTGTCTCCAGAGCTGGCAGTGCGTGTCAGTTCAATAAGTACCTATTCCCTCTTCTGCTCCTTGGTTTCCTCGCCTGCGCCGTGGATGCTGGCACGCAGGCTAATAGCTGAGTGCTTCCTGCTCTGGGTCGTGGCTTCATCTGCTCCCCACCAGCTCTGCAGCCCCGTGGGTGAGCCAGACCCACAGCAGCTGGCACAGAGGGCTGTAGGGTAGCACACAGCTCCCGGGGCATGGCCGAAGCTCCCGGCTGTGGGTTGCTCTGGCGTCCCTGGAGCTTTCTGCAGGGATGGCACGAGGACACAGGTGGGAACAGCTTGTCCTTGGGCAGTCCAGGCAGTGGCCCTGCCTGCTGGGGGAGGAGGAAAAGGAGTGCTTGCCACTTCCTATCTCTCCTGGAGTTTCCTGCTCTGATGGGCTTTCCCTTTGAAAGCCACTATGAGCTAGTGTGCAGCCTGGTCTTTTCCTTCTAGTTTACATGGCCTTTTATTTCTAAATGCTTAGCCTACTAACCTTTACAGCAGATTTAAGCTGGTTTATGTTTTCCCCTCCACTTCCTTTGGATAATTGGCTGCATTATAAAATACTAAAAAAAAAATAAACCTACCTCCATCCAGTGCTAATCACACCAATGGGTTAGATCATCCCACACTTTTTGGACAGGACAGAACAAGCCTTCAGTGCTCTGCTCCTTGTTGGGGCTTGTCATGCCCCCCACTAACTTGCGTTCACAGCCTACAGGCAGCTCGTATGACTATAACTCTGCAGCCTCTTGCCAGAAGGTGTGTGAGAGCTGCCATGGGGCATCTGTCCTGGTTTCAGTTGGGATAGAGTTAATTTCCTTCCTAGTAGCTGGTACAGTGCTGTGTTTTGGATTTAGGATGAGAACAATGTTGATAACGCACCGGTGTTTTAGTTGTTGCTAAGTAGTGCTTACACTGGTCAAGGACTTTCCAGCTTCCCGTGCTCTACTGACTGAGAAGGCTGGAGGTGCACAAGAAGCTGGGAGGGGGCACAGCCAGGACAGCTGACCCAAACTGGCCAAAGGGACATTCCATACCATGTGTCGTCATGCTCAGTACATAAACTGGGGAAAGCTGGCCGGGGGGGCC
>NW_008795863.1:3779773-3793520 GCF_000699145.1 Aptenodytes forsteri | reverse complement strand
CGGGGGTGGGGAGAGAGTGAGCGAGCGGCTGTGTGGTGCTCAGTTGCCGGCTGAGGTTAAACCATGACAGGCATGCACTTCCAAAGTAAATGAGAATAAAAGATGCTTTTATTCTCACGGAGATGTTTTTCTTCTCTCTACCTACCTTGTAGAGACTGGGTAATGGCATAAGAGTCAAGGTGAATGGAAATTTCTTGAATTCCATTTCAACTTAACTTGTAATACGCCAGGAAAGGCAGACATTTCAATTTTCTTCTGAAACATCTTATACACCCTTCCTGTGAACGCTTGCAGTTTTGAACACCACCGCAAGAAGACAAATCCAAGCTTTAGGAAGCCGCCAGCGGAGGTGGATGGGAGGCCAGCTCGGAGCACAGCCTTGTGTAAGCAAATGCCAGTGGTTTGATTTATGGTCTCCATCCTCGCAGGGCTGCTTGTGAAAGCTGAGCAACAGGCAGTGGAACAAACGCTTTTTATTTTCGTCTGGCTATTTTTAAGCAGAAATGCTAGTTAGTGTGTGGTTTTTATATTTCTTGGAGGAGAGGGTAGAGCAGTTACGGTTTTGCACTTTTTGTTTTGGACGGAGTAAGTTCTTATTTGGGCAACGTGTGGAAGAACATGTGCATGAAATCCAGCTACTAAATACTTTGTCTCCCCGAGTTATTGTTTCCTCCTTTGTCAGCAGAGCGACAGGATGCTGCAGACGTCATTGGGTGTCCCGGTTGGACCGGTCAGCCTCTGCCTGGCACAACCGTAGGGGACTATAAAAAAACTGTAATGGCAATCTTTTATAAGTATCAGCCTCTTGCAGGAATTCACCTACAGTTAGGGACTCTCTGAGGCAGATTTTCCTTTGCTTTAAAGCCTGTCTATAGAACTAAAGTGACTTAAAGAGGTCCTAAAGTGGGTTTAATTTTGAAAAATTAATCTTTTTTTGGCCCATTTAATTCCGCAGCAAACAAAACTTAGTAGTTGTCAATAGGATCTAATGGTTCATCAGCAAAGCTGTGCTTCTGACCGATGGGACGTGTCTGAAGCCATTTGCATGTCCTCCCATGCTCACTGGTGACCTGTGAGATACAGTGGCATTGGAGTAGCTTTAACCTTCTCTATCTTATGCTTGTGATCAGTAGCTGGTACCTTGTTTCCAGGATTGCCGTTGCATGTGTTCTCCAGATATGCCCATTTCTTGCTTGTGAGGCTGATGCTGGGAATTCAGCGACAGAGGAGGAATCCTTAGGTATTTGGTCAACGCCTGGTGTGTGCCAACACAGAGAAGCTGTAGTAGGGATCACCGGGCTTCCCAAAGACTGATGTGAAAAGCATCCCCAAGAGGACTCCGTTGAATGCGGTGTAGAGTCACACCAAGGCTCAGTTTGGCTCTTGGGACTTTAATTCATTTTTATCTACTTGATTTAAAGGGGAGAAATTGCATTATCGCTATGGTTAGTAGTTTAGGAGTTAGAAGCATATTACAACTGAAAAATTTGAGGAGTTTGTCCATGCGCAGTCACAATTTTAATCTCAAGCAGCTTCTGCCGTCTGTGGAAGCAAATACTACGTTTGTTTGCTTAAGACAGTCTTTGTTAATTTAAAAAAACACCTCTGACTGACACACACCACTACCAGTCTGTAAGGGCACAATTCCACTTTGTGGCTGGACAAATCTGGCAGTTGGTTAATTCCTGGAGGGATTTGGGAAATGAGAAAGAACAGATTGCCTTTATTGGATAGAAGCATCCCCAAGAGGACTCCGTTGAATGCGGTGTAGAGTCACACCAAGGCTCAGTTTGGCTCTTGGGACTTTAATTCATTTTTATCTACTTGATTTAAAGGGGAGAAATTGCATTATCGCTATGGTTAGTTTTTTAGGAGTTAGAAGCATATTACAACTGAAAAATTTGAGGTTTGTCCATGCGCAGTCACAATTTTAATCTCAAGCAGCTTCTGCCGTCTGTGAAGCAAATACCTACGTTTGTTTGCTTAAGACAGTCTTTGTTGATTTAAAAAAAACCACCTCTGACTGACACACACCACTACCAGTCTGTAAGGGCACAATTCCACTTTGTGGCTGGACAAATCTGGCAGTTGGTTAATTCCTGGAGGGATTTGGGAAATGAGAAAGAACAGATTGCCTTTATTGGATAGGAAGCCCATTATCTCTTCCCCCGCCCCCCTGCTCTTTTTTTTTTTCCTTAGCATACCAAATATAAGTGGGGCTATTTTAAGAGTCATAAAATCAACACTTGCAATATATCTTGTTAAAGTTGATACGAACAGGAAGCTTCCAACCACATTTAGGCCCGAAGTCCTGCATGGTGCATAATCCATGCTGACTTCAACCTTTGCAATACTATGCAGACAATCTTACTTTTAGGATATTCAGTTCTTGAGTGTGCTACAAACAAGGTTTTCTCTTATGTTGTCCCTTAAGTCAGCATTTTTCTTTTTTTTTGGATGATATCGCTCTTGTGGAAAATTCAAGGGAAGTTGGACTTTGTTTTTGTCTTAGTTTGCTTGAATGTCAATGAAGGAATTGAACATTGTCCCCCACATTTAATGTCTTCAACTGTTATGACTCCAGCAGCAGAGTGTAGTTTGTGTGAATAGTCTTCAGAGTCAATTGTTCTGTCCTTTGATATTCCCACACACACACCTTGGATATTTTTCTTTATTTTCTTTCCTGCAGGATGTGCTTGAAAAGAATAAATGCATGCCTAGGCAGTAGACAGGCAGTTGGAGCACATTTTATGTGACAGAAATGGCAGTTGTATAAAACCAGATAACATAAATGCTGATTTAAGATTGTGTTACTGAAGCCCTAATTTGAGCAGTGTCCTTAAGCACGTGTTTAATTCTAAGCACTGGGGTAATCCCACTTCAGCAGTGTATCAGGATACATCGTTCGGCCTTTGCTGAACGGGCTAAGTTGAATCCCAAGCTTAAAGCTCAGCATATACTTTAACACACAGCAGAATGCAGTGCTGTGTGGAGGACAAAGATAAAAAGTTTATGTAAATTAAGTATTTGAGATAACACAGCTCTTGAGTGATTCCTGTCATTTAACATCAAAAGCAGATAAAGTAGCTCAGTTTTGCCTCTGCTTGGTTTTCAGCATCTGGTAGGCTCTTGGGAGATGGTGCTTTATTTGACCAGGTAATTAAGTTGATCCAGAGTTTTGTGGCCAGGTTTGCCTTCTCCTTTAGGCTGGTGTGGAGGAAAAAAGAGAGAGAGACAGAAAGAACGAACCTTTGGCACCTGTAGAATAAGTCCCACGTTAAAAAAGTTTGTCTGAAGGCGAATGGCAGCCCTACAGCCTGAAAAGTTTTTCAGGAATGGTTTAAGTGATGACCAGTAGAAAAAGGGGTGTAAAAGTCGGTGTAGAGGAGATTTAGAGGAACAAAGTGATAAAGAGAGAGGCTAACGGAGGAGGAGGAAGTGGAGGACCGAAACTGAGACACCGAGGGAAAGCATTAGAGGAGCATTGTGGGGGACTGGTGGGAGGGAATGAGGAACATGGAGGGGTAAAGTCAGAGCAGGAGCAAGGGAAAGAGAAGCTGAGAATAAGGAAACAGAAAACCACGCAGAGCAAAACAACGAAGGGAGTAATACACACAAAATAAAAAGGTGGGGTGAAAAAACCCTGCCACCTCTCCCTTGGTTTTAGCCTTCAGTTTCCTTTTTTTTTTTCTTTTAAAGCTGTAACTTTGTCTTAGTTTGTTTTGAAACATAAATGAAACAACACTCTCTTGTCCAGCTGAACCTGCAGAATTGTTGTTTACATTGCATTAAATTAAGCTGTATCTTTCCACCAGTCAAGAACACTGTTGCAGATCTGGTAACTGAAAGGGAAGGTAGGATCTCATGGGCCACTTGAGATGTCCAAAATCCCTGCACCTGTTGTTCTGCCGTGTCTGGGGTCTGCAGGAGCTTTGGACTCAGTCCCACACGGTCCCAAGCACTCGGGCTGCAACACAGAAAGCGTGTTTAGCACCCAAACAGCCTGTCCTGAGAGGGACTCCTCAGTACCCTCTGTGTGGCTCGGTCTCTTCCTGCTTTGGAGGGAGAGATCAAATTGGCTCTTCTTCTAGCCCGGCTATTCTTGTCCCTTGAGGAGATGTCCTTAAATGTACTAAACTTCATGGTTTAGCATTGCCATTTGAAATGCTCCCTGAAAAGGAGCATTTTTTTCTCCCTGAAAAGTGCGTTTTCAGTTGAGATTTGCAAAGTCCGTATGCTTTTGACCATTTCTAGATCCCTATTTCTGAGTGAAGATGAGAAAAATTGGCCCGGTGAATCAAAACTTTCTTCTGAGAGTCAGTTGTAAGTTAGGTACTTATTTCCTAGTTATTTTTGTGGTGGAGAGAGGAAGGTGCCTTAACAGTAACAGCAACAAAATCTGTTCTGCTCATTTAAAGGGCTTTTCCCTAAAAAGTTGAATTCCCTGGCACTAGTGGCACCAGCTTTAGGAGCTGCTGAGTTTCATTCCTGCTGAAATCCACAGGAGGTGAAAACATTCAAGAAGTCAACTACTTAAGGGATACGGCCTTGTGTTGATGATGTCTTCCATTTATGAGCCTGTTCGGTGCAGATAGCTTTACTCTCAGTAAGTTCACAGCAGCCCACAGTAAATCCACAGATAAAAACCTCACCCCTGGGTTTTATTATACTGTGCTTGCTGTTATCTCTTCTGTTTATTTGCATGGGTGACAGAGGGGAAAGCACCAGGTGGGCCCTTATATGAAGCTGTTTAAAATAAGTGGTGATGTGTACTGTGTTAGGGAGAACTTCAGATCCAGGCAATAGGTGAAATGAACATGAAATCACTATTAATCTAAGTTAATTGAACATGATAGTTTGGTGAAAAACTTTCTAACACAGATTTAGGTTTGCGTGAACCTCTGAGTGTCCATTCCCAGTCCTGCACATCAATTCAGGAAATGAAAACCCCCAGTTTCAAGGATTTTAGACCTCTCCTTGATGCCATTTAATGTCCATGTAGATGTACATTATCTAGATGTTATCTACATTTAACTGTAGATAACAAATAATGGCAAATTCCAGTAAATCTCAACTCACCCCCTTTCCCTGATGCCCTGAGGGAAGGCACACGTTGTAATGTGTCTGGAAGGGTAATGAATGCAGGTTTCCAAAGGCTGTGGGTGGGCCAGCAAATTGTAAGGGCAGCCTGAGTAAAGAAGATGCCGTTAGCAGCTGGCTGACCTTTAGGCTGCTGATAAAAGGAGACTGCCTCAGACCTTCCATGGTCATCAGAGACTGCTGATTTTACATGTTGTTGTATCAGCTAAAAAGGAACTAGTAAGCAGAGGCAGAGTTTTTGGCAATAAAACCACTAACGAAATCCTTAGCCCCTGTCCCACCCGCGCGGCATTTCCTGAACCGCTCGAGGATGCTGGTGTCTGGCCGCCTTTGGCCAGCGGAGAGGCAAGGAAGGCTTGTTTGCCTCTGGTTGTTGGTAGGTGACATACCCCTTACTAGGGCTCCGCTAATTTGGAGCAAAGATCTGGGGCCATGAAGCTGCTTCCCATTTGTTAGGGGAAATGTCTTTATATAGCTGCACCCTGAAACTCTGCCTCCTTCCTCTCTGTTGCCTGTTGCTGCAAGAGAGAAGTGATCAGGCTTTCTTTTCTTCAGGACTGAAGTTTTCAACTGGTATTTCAGTTGGCACTCATAATTTATGTGGCTTTTTTCTTCCTTTTTGGTATGAAATGCAATAATAAGTTGCAGGTGAAGTAGTTACAGATTGGGAGGGGAATGTCTGAACACTGAATTGAGTTGCTTGTTGAGCTTGGACAGGCAAATTTGAAGGTAATTCAGCCCTCTTACAAATTTTTCAGTTAACTGCTGGACAGTTTTTATATTACCGAAATAGTAAACTGAACACCAAGAGCCATTTCCTCGAATGCTGTACCTAGTTCATGTGTATATAGTTCATTGCATATGAGCCACTGCCTTCATTTAATAAAAGAAAATGACTTCGTTGGGATTTGTAGGCAATCTGTAATATGAAACTATAATGCTTGGATTGGATTATCAATTCCAGACTGGCTGGAAGGTTTTGAATATCTTCTATGTGGGGACAGGTATATAAAAATCTTTCTTTCTTCCTGTTTAGTAATTGACACTAACAAGTCTCTATTTTGAAATTATGGTCCCTAATGATAGGATTTGACAATGGAAGAGGCAGGGTGCTGGAGTATGAACGGAAACTTGTGTCAAATGGCAATTCAGGTCAAAGATTATTTCCTCGTCATACAATTATTTTGAAAGTTTCAGCTGCTACAAATATATGTGGGGAAGGTTCACTTAGAAAAGGAATTTGGTTTGGAAAGAATAACACAGAATCATTTATCCGATTTTTTGCTGCCAAACTGTACTAAAAAACAACATTTGTCAGGATGCTGTTGCCTAACGTGTTTACTGAACTATGAAAACCTCAGGTTATTTATGTATTTAGTCTGAAAATTGAATTTAGTTTCTCTGATCACTGCATTGTACAATGACGATGAATGATATTTAACCAGATTGTTATGCTGGTGTGTGTGCATATGGCCTATAGAGATAACAGCCCCTGCAATCAATACTCATTATCATTGACAATGTGAGGTACAGTGACTTGTAAGTTACTTCCTTAACACTTTATCCCTTACTTAATTTTTCAAGTTCAGGGCCAATTATCAGGAATTTTAAGCAGATATTATTCACACAGGTTTTTACCATATTTTTAAATAGGAATTCATCTGTAGGAAGAGTAGTATGTCAAGTGGATTTTTGTGACTGCATGTATATTTTGAGTTAGAGTGGGTAGGAAAAGGATGGCAGTGTGCAGATGTTAAAAGGTCTCCTAAGTTTGTCCAGAAAATAAACTCTGACCATTTGAGTTACCAAAATCAGATATTGCTCTTGGTAAAATTCCATGGGCATTAAAGCAGGACTTGAAATTTTTCTTTGTTTTACTTCGGCTTTATTTAGCTCCTCCCTGTTGAGGTTTCACATGCTGGAGAGATCTGCTCAGTTTGCTCTTGGTTCCTATTTCGTTGGTGGGGCAGGGAATGATGATTGGTGACCACCACCCATCTGTGGCACCACAGTAGGAATTTTCCCATGGTAAACTGTGGCTCTTCTTTCTCCTCCTCACCTGAAAGATGAAGTGGTGAACATGGAAGTGATCACACTTAAGTATCTGTGGTGGTGCTCAGCTGGGAATCAGCAAGCCAGTAACAGGGAGAGGTCATTAAGGTGAACTGGGGTGGTGGGAGTGAGGAGATGGGAGAACATGCCATGGAGTGTGAGATAATACACTTTCTTATCACTTACAGGGCATCTAGCAGGGTAGGTTTACCTGCTGGTCTGTGTTATGCCTTGGTCAAGAGGATCCTATGATTCAACAATCAGCAGAGAGCAAATAGTGGCATGATTCTTGTTTGGGCAGTAGTGACTCTATAAAAGTCCCACAGCTATAGATCTAAAAATGAACAACAACAAAAAAAGTCACTCTGAGTCGTACGACATTGTTGATATTTTGCAGGCTTGGGTGGTTTCTTCCTTTCATGGTACATTAATACAGTGATTTATGTGTGGGATATGGGCATCTCTTTGCAGCTGCCTTTGCTTTGTTCGCACCACTCATTGTCATGCAGGGCTCCTGAGGTGGTAACAGCAGTGGAAGATGCCCATGTTTCCAAGGGAAGGTGCTCAGGCACTGTTTTTCTTTCCATCTCCGTCTGTCCCGCTTGTCTTTTTCTTGTAACTGCATCATGCAGTCCTCTTTCCCTCCTTACCCAGGCTCTTGGTTCCCAACTCACTTCAGCAATTTAGCCAGTGCCCCTTTCTCCTTTCCTCCTCTCCCAGTGTGGCCAAGTTGACCGCTTCCTTCTCTCTTAGTACCAGCAGTCACCAGGTGGTGCTATTTCCCAATTAAATGCCCTCCTTTGCATTGCAGCACAGTGCAGCCCTTGTTAGAAGGGTTTTATGGTATTTGGTTTTGTGATGGAGCTTTCTTTGGTGGGCAGCTGTGTCAGGTAGCGAGGGGTCTTGCTTCTCGCCATGTGTTCAGTCTTGAGTCAGTTTTTTTGAAGCAAAGTTGTTCCCTGTGACTTAATCAGCCAGTGCCTTGTTCGACGTTGAGGTCCCAAAAAGGCTGGACTGCTTCTACACAGCTTGTGACTACACTGTTGTACTCAAAAGCCGCTTCACTGTAGTGTAAAGCACGAGCAAGTCTCACTCAGGATGTCCTCAGGCTTTGCGCTGTTGGGTACACCCCATGCAGTGGGAGGGTTTTTTGCTCATTTGTTGGCATGTGCTGCTACTCCAAAGGAGATTTGTTTGTGTGTGAGATTGCTCCCTGAAAGGTGCTCCTCTTGTTTCTCCTTTCATCCTCTCATCTTATTAGTCAGCTAGATTGATACCACCTTATTTGCAGCTGCTTTTTATAGAGATCATGCTCTTACTCAAAACTGTAGAGGCTGTTCAAAACAAGGAGTTCAGCATCTTAAGTGAATTGCCAATGCCCCCAAAAGCCACAATTCGAGATGAAGGAATGCAAATAAACACCAACTTCCCATCTTCCTTTTCACCAGGCTAAGCACTTCTTCCTCCACAGCTGTCCGTACCACATGCTGTCAAGGGCATAAGAAATTGATTGATTGAGATTCTGCTCTCTGATTTCAATTTAAAATCCTTCACTTCTCTCGGCAGTTCGGCTACTACTCTGAATTTGATAACTTGTGTGGAGAGGGGAAGGAAATGTGTAAGAAAAGACACAGAGAATTAGCTGGAAATTTGATGTTTCTAAATAATATTAATAATGACTGAGGGCTGTTATCTTTGCCATCCACACTCATGCTAGTGTGGCAGTGTGGTTAGCTTGCACTTTGTACGGTAAGATGCAGTTTGAATTAGAGTATGGGTTTGGGGTTTTTTTTGACTGAAATAGATGAGCTTTAAAAATTGCGAAGTTGAGCGTTCTGGGGCTAGGTTGGCTGCAGTGTTAATTTGTTGTTATTATTTTTTAATATATTCTACAGCGTTGCTGTTCTTGAGTCATGTTGCAGAGAAAGGAACTGAGGTAGCTGGAGTACTGACCCACAGGCTGTTTTCTACATCAGCTGCATTTCTGTTTTGCCTTATGGTTTTATTTGTTTATTTTTATTCTATTGGAGTTATTTTAAAGAATAGCTTTGAAGGAAGCTTCTTTGTTCTCCCTTTCCCTCTGCAGCCTTCTGTCTCATAAATAAAGATCGCTTTATAATTCCCCTGCCAACTTTACACATACAAAAGAGTTGGCAGGTCACGGAAGAGCAGCACGGTTTGTAAGCGCTGGGTGAGTGAATGTACAGCAGCCACGTGGGCCGCTCTGTGATTTCTTGGGTAGCAGATAGTTTAACTGTCTGCTAATCCGGCCACCCACTGCTAGTGTGGTGTAAAACGAGGATTTGTTCCTTACTGCTGATTTAATGCCATGTCAGTTACTGGGTTATGTACGAAGGAAAGATAGCTCCCTTTCTGACTAGGTCATCTTTCCAGCACCATCTTGCCTTCTTTCAAAGTGATAATGTTCCTTCTCTTCAGTCCCCACATTTGGAGAAACCTTTCCACACTCGGCGTCAAATCTTCAGCTGAATTTAGTGGAGTGCCTACTAGCCGCCAGATGAGAGAGAGCACTTTGGGCGAGTCCATTTGAAAACCAAGTGTTTGGGGAAGAAAGGGAAGGAAAGATACAGCTGGTCCACTCATCCTGAAGTTCTTTAGGCTGCAGCTGTGACTCTCCATGCCTTCAACTCAGCATGAAGAGCTTGAGATTGGAGCCCTAGTTATGACAGCAGGATAATGCCAAGTATCATGGAAACGCTCTAAGAGAGACTTTGGTTTCATATAATATTACATATACAAAGATGTGAATGTCTCTAGAAAAGTGAATTTATTGTTAACATTAGCTCCTCTTCAGCCTCTCTCATCTCTGGCCAGGCATATCGCTCTGATAGGATGATAAAGTGCTTTTGGCCATCTATGCTTGCTTTTGTACTTTATAGTTTGGTGAGGCCATGGTGTTGCTTGGGGTCTCTCTGGGCATATCTCTGACAAAAGTAGATAGACGGAGAGATTGTAACTAATATTGCAGTCCGGGGGTGGGGGAGGGCTGGAAATATTCTTTTTTGTGTGGAAAGGATGCAGCAAAGTATTAAAGAAGGTGTATTTGAAACTTGGGCACTAGGGTTTTTTGTCTCTCAAAGATTAGTGGGCTGGGATCTGGTGGAGAGCAATGGACCTGTCACAGTGAATACGGACAAACTTACTAACTCCAGAGAAGCCTCCAAAATGGCAGGACAAGTAGGACTGCGTTCCCTGGCTCCGAGTACGGCAGATAGCAGAGCAGCTATGCGTGCCCGAGTTTAATTCCACAGGAGGATGTGTGCAGGATGCATGAGAAAGGAAGCCACAGGCTGAATAATCACAGCTGGTAAGGGAGCCAAAGCCTGGCGGCAGGCGTTTGGCTTCGGTGGCTGTTTGGGAATGGGAGAGGTGGACAGGGCTGCAGACGCATCCAGCTCTGAGGCGAAGCAGATGGGCAGTCACTGTATGCGTTTTGCTAACCGATGTGGACAAAAGGAAAAGAAACCAGGAGAAGGGATCAGATGATACATTATAGATTCAGAGACCAGATAGCATTAAGCCCTGGCCAGCAGATATTTTTCTGTTTTAAAATAGCCATTAGGAATATACAGGTGGTATTGAAGACGCATATAAATACCAAACAAAGGAACTCGGCACTTGACTGTCTCTCAAGGCACTTAAATGATTCTTTGTCACTGTGTCAGGCAGTGTCACTGCCTGAACACTTTACAACTATCACTGATTTAAATCCTCATAATGCTGTTACAAGGTAAAATCAAGTAACTATTATTTTCATTTAACAGCTAGTGAGCTGAGAATGATAGAGCCAAGAATTCCTGTGCCAAATGCAGTCCTTGCAACAGTAGGAGAAAGGATTGTATTCTAATATAATAGGACTGACCTGGCTGGGGGTAGAAAAATGTCTCCGAGAACAAGTGGTGCACTTCCTACGTGTAGAAGGAATTAGAGTTAATCTAATTCTAATGCACACCAGCCTTACTCTGTAGCTAATTCGTGCTCCACAACACCAGCGTTGGCCTGAAATTACACTAGCAATTAGAAATGATGTGTAGGGTGTTTTACTGTGGGAGAATTGACACAGACCATCGTAACTTTATGGGAGTAATATACCGACTGACTTAAATACTATCACGTATTGTGAGTTTAAAGAAGGGCATGCAACAAATGGAAACGCAGACAGGGATGCTCTTGCAAGGTTCACACGTGGACAGATGACCAAAAGAACTGTGGTGGTTCCTACTGAAGAAGTGAGACACTGCAGAATAATCTTCCCCCTAAAAACACAGTTGCATTGAGATCCATGTGTTTGTGCTGGGATCTTGGGGAACTCGGTTCCAATATTCAATGGGAGCATTGCTACTGTTCATCTGGCAAGTACCTTTGACTCAGGAAAGCACATGATAGCACATGGACAGTCCTGGAGGCCAACTCGGGTTCCAGTTCTTCCCTTTCAAAGATTTGCTTTGCAACTGAGTACACCCCAGAAAGAAACTCCTTGTACATCACTGGTGGCATAAGGCCGTGTCTGATGTCGTTTGGAGGTCTTGTTGCAGAATTGTCAGGCTTGTACAAGCTTTTCAGAGTACCAGAGGTAATGAATAAAGTCAAACAATTAAAGGTGGTGGTAATGGGCTAGGGAGGAGAAACACAATAGACCTCTCGTTTGGTAGAGGGCCTGGCTGGGAGTTGAAAAATCGTGCTGCCGCTTTGGGAAGCGGGTGTGCCCCTGGGCCAGTTCTGTAGCTCTGGAAGGGGGATCCCAGCAAATCAACAGGAGAAGGATCTCCTCTGAGAATCCTGTTGCTCACAGGGGAAATAATCTATTTCTCATTGTACAGGGCTGTAGTGAAAATTGGAAGTTACAAAAATTGTTTGTGTCCTGAATGAGATGCATATTCTTTTGACCACAGAAGCAAGGCTTCAGAGCACCTCAGCCTGCATCCCTCTGGTTGAGGCTGAAGCCTCAGGCAGTTTTGTGTTGGTGAAGTGGCTGAGAGCCAATGTGTCAGTCTAAGGGCTGCTCTTGTATTTTCATCTGTGTGCTTGTGCAGTGATGGGATTTGCTCACTTGATACATCTTGCAGATGGAAAAACTGAATACAGCGAGAAGCTATTTGCACTTCTTCCTAGACACCACTCCACAGTGCATGGCTGCGTTTTTGCTGGGACAAGCCTGACAGTTGGCAGATTCAGTTCAGTCCCAGGGGTGTCTCTGAACCCAGGTCTCCTGAAAGGTATTTCTCCTTACAGCAGTGTCTTCAGACAAGTAAGTGATACCCAAATACAGGGAAGGACGAAGGATGTGTTTAAGGCTAGCAAAAGTTTATTGGTAGAGTGATTCTTGGATTAAAATACTGCCCTTGGAAACTGTTATCAGGAGTCTGTTGTGCATAACTCTTCCTTCTATGTTCATACGGTTGATAACAATCCAAAGCCAGTTTCACAAGCTCTTCAAGCCGCCTGCCACAGCCTTCCAGAGCAGCTGTAACTGGATTAGTAAGACATGGAAAGTATTGCAATGCTGCCTGCATCTGATCGTCTGAGTAATGATTAAAATGTTAATGGCAGGCATAGAGGACTAAAGCAGGCTGCAAATTGCAAAGATTTATTTCGTTGTTCAGCTTGTTGCTTTTTTATCTCCAAATGGAATTTAAAAGACAGCCGTAATCCTGTATTCAGCCTTATCACATTGTGTGCCTTTGGGTTAAGGACTGGCATTTCCGAAAGCATTGAAGATACAGGTTGGATATCTCAGTGCTGCATGCCAGACCTTGCCCGAGGGGTGACATTCCTCCTAGATACCAGGCTTGACCAGAGCTGAGCATACATTTCTGCAAAAGCCCAGCGATGCTTTATGGTGCAGGCCTAGTGATTTGTTTGATGATAGCTAATAAAATGCTAACCATCTAGCAGCACTGCGATGTGATTACGCTGCTGTGAATTTTCAAATTCCATTAAAGTCCTGCTGAGGAGAGTGGGAATGGGCCAGGGGTATTCAGCTGTAAATCAAAAACTAAAGCGTGGCCAATTCTGACAGTGGAAAGAACGGCTATTTTAATGTGCAGAAGCTGAACTGCCAAGTCAAAACCAGCTGCGCTTTACAAAGCTACTAGAATAAAAGGTCTCTCTGCATCTGCATGTTTTGTGAGACTCATTGATTATTTTTCTCCCCCTGAAGTTTAAACCGTGTCTTTCCACCTCAGATTTGCCTGGCCAGTTGCAGAGATTTTGAGTGCCTTTTTTTTTTTTTTTGTATTAAGATGTATACTAAATGTATTGATGACTCTCAATGTATTGATGGCTGGCCCAGAGAAGTTGTGGTGAATGGAGTTAAATCCAGTTGGTGGCCGGTCACGAGCGGTGTTCCCCAGGGCTCAGTTTTGGGGCCGGTCTTGTTTAATATCTTTATCAGTGATCTGGGTGAGGGGATCGAGTGCACCCTCAGTAAGTTTGCAGACGACACCAAGTTGGGCGGGAGTGTTGATCTGCTCGAGGGTAGGAAGGCTCTGCAGAGGGACCTGGACAGGCTGGATCGATGGGCCCAGGCCAACTGTATGAGGTTCAACAAGGCCAAGTGCCGGGTCCTGCACTT
>NW_008795863.1:3759500-3779026 GCF_000699145.1 Aptenodytes forsteri | reverse complement strand
CGGTTGGACTCGATGATCTTAGAGGTGTTTTCCAACCTTAATGATTCTATGATTCTATGATGATAAAGGACAGTTTTCTCCTTTTTGGCAACTTCACACCAACTCAGATGTTTTCATCTGTACATCTTAATTACTTCAACAATGAAAGTTCTGCACTGGGCAAGGCAAGGACCTCTCCTTCCTAGAGACTCCAAGGAGTCAAATCGCTGTAACAAAGAGGAGAATTTAGCTTGGGAATTCTTGAGTGTAAACTGGCTCCTCTGTTATTTTTCAGTTAGTAATGAACCAGCCAAAAAGTTTGTCCAGTGGCATGAATATGTGACAGGGAGCCAGGAATTGTTGCTTCTCTCAATAACTGGGAACAGCCAGCTTCCTCTCTGAGCAGATCCTCTTCCAGGAGAGTGGGACAGCTTTTTGACTGTACCCTTGTTCTGTATGTTTGATCGAGCCTTCCCCCCCCACCCCTGCTCCTCTCTGTGTCTGAAAGATGACACAAGGCAGCATTATCTCACTGGAAGGTGCACTGAGAAGACCATTGGTGGGCCAAATTTGACCATGGCTGTTTCTGTTGTGTGCACTTATTGTACCTCTTGATGCTAACCTGTCTTGAGAAAACTTCAAAATAGCTTGCTGGTAGGTTCCAGTATTGCCTTCTGCCTACAACCCGGGTTTTCATCGACGTGAGCAGCTTTGTAATTCCAGCTATATGCATGATGAAGAAGCTACACCATAGGAGGCTGTCTGGGGGTTACACTAAATCAGCCCTGACTGCATCGGTTGTACCCTTTTCCTCTTGATCAGGGATCCTCAGAGCAAGGGCTGAGCTGTCAAAGGCTCGTGTTGTCTTTGCAGTTAGGGTGGTTGGCAGGTAAGCTTTTGGGGAACCCCAGCGCAAAGTGGCTCCGAGGGGCAGATGCATTCCCGCTGTGAGGTGCAGGGGAGTGCTGCCGAGTTCAGTGGAAGCCACGTGAGCCATGGGATTGCTTTCTTGCTTATGGGAAAGGATACAGGGTTGTCACTTCCAAGTGTTTCTCATATTGTTGTTGAAATAATATTGGCTTTACCTGCTTTTCTGGAGCACTTGGTATTAATACCTTCCATGTTGTTAGGGTATGATCATTCTTCTTTTGTTATGTAAGACAAACGCATGTTAAACCCAACCAGTTTTAATGAGACCTCTGCCTGTAGATCATGTCTCAATGAATCTTGGTTATTACAATAAATGCTTTGGAGGGACAGACATTTTTAATTTCTAAAAATTTATACCATGGATTGAATACCATGGATTGAATCTTGGCTTTGTCTAAGCTGATGGGAAAACTTCCATCCTTCCGAAGGAGCCATGTGTTGGATCCCTATTTTATAGAGATCAGTTCTTCTTTACTCCTCAGTGCAGATTTTTGTGGCACCCGCCTCCAGGGTATCTCAACCTTCTTTTAAAGCTGAAATGGGAAGTTAGTCATGAGATCTGTGGTGGTTACAAGCCAGATGTTCTTTTTTTTTTTCTTACTTTGCAAGTGGGAGGACAGAAGGCAGTTTCTTCAGTATGTTCATTCTTAGTGTGCCATTTCCTCGTGTGAAATGCCGTCTAGTATTCTTGTTTTATTTGCGTTTCCAAGATCCTAGAGTCATAAAGGATTTTTGCATGGTTTATCTAATTTTACATATATTTTAAAAGCCCTCTGTGTTAACATAGCACAGAAAGATTCTGCGTAGTCAAGAATAAAATAGCTGTTGCAGCAGTGTGCATAATTATAGGGCTGCTGTTTAGTCATCAGTCATGATATGTGTGGATTTTTTTGTGAATTCAACATTTATTCCATTTCAGATGTAAAAAGAATTTACATGAAACGTTTAGTTTGGTCAGCACAATAGGACTTGACCCATCTGAATCAAGTAAAAGCTATTATAATATCAAGACTGAAGACTAACATCCTAATCAGGGATGTGTTTACAGGGTAGTATAGTACCGTTCAATTTGGAAAAGTGTTTGGAGGACTGAGCCCAATGGTTGTGCAAAGGTATAAATGAGACATCCAGGTTTAAATTAAAGAGCTAAATTTTTCTGCATCAGTTTTTTCTGCCAGGATGCACACATCTGGAACAGTGGATGTGCTGCCTATTTGTAATGGGAAAATGGTTTTCTTTTTTATATGTTGCTCATATTGAACTTCTGCTTGCCTTTTTTTTTTCTTTTTTTTTTAATCTTCCTCGATGCTGCTGCAAATCAGCCAGAAGAAATCAGCAGCTCAGTTGTTGTTTGCCTGCAAATTAGTTGCCAGCATCCTGTAATTCTGCTGGCTTGAAATAGTCTCATCTCCTTTACAGTAAAGTGAGCCAAGTGGGGTGGTTCTCCGTGAGCAGGAGTGTGGGTGGAAGCACTGTTTTTTGTGGCATGCTGCTCTCCATTCTGGTGCTCTTAAAATCCTTGTGCCTAAATCTGCGGGTAAAGGATTTTAGAGGAATAGAGAATGTCTTTTCAGGGTTAAAGGGTAAAAAACAGGAATTGGTCATGCTTGCATTGGTTCCTTGTATTTATCGGAAACATCTGATATGGCTTCAGATTTCCATATCTGTTTTGGATAACCAGTGGGAGATTCTGAAGTTGTAGCTACTTCTTCTGGTGAACTAATAGCGGTTCACTTACAGTGGATTACATTTCTACTCCTTTCCTTCCTCCCCACCCCACTCCACCCCTTTTGCTTATCTCGGTGCAATGCAGTTTATAACTGATATTTTGTAAGTGTGCTATGAGGCTTATGAAGAAGAAAGGAGAAAAGCAAAACATGTAGTTAGTCCCATGAATGACTCATCAAATGCATCATGAACACCTTGATTCAGAATAATTCTTTTATATTTATTCCGTTCTTGCCACTCCTTTCCTGGAGTGGTATGCTCTTGATCATGATGAGTCAATTAGTTATAGTGCTGAAACCCTTGGATTTCCCGTGGATAATGATTTTTCTGAAGAATTGCAAGATCTGTTCCTTAAAGTGCAACATAACTTCTGAGGACGTGTTCTCAGTTTCTGAAACTTGTCCAATCCACTCAGCTCAGTACCTCTGTGACCTTTTTACATACACCAAGGAATAACATTTCGGCTTATGTTTGATGTTATATGTACACCAACATGGAGTAAAACAAAAAAGAAAAGCAGATTAGAGGGTGTAAAAAGCTGGCAAAAAGCAGAACTTTGAGAACTGAAAAAATAAGTCATCTGCATGCCTGAATGTTACCCAGGCATTTGGCTTGACAAGTCTGTTACAATCCTTTGAAGAAAAAGGAACAAAACAAGGATGATCATCCCCATCAGGTGTTAGAAAAATGGATGTATGCAGAGGAAGACCGTATAATAAAGGACAAAGCAGATGGCAGTAGGAAAGCTTTGTACAGCCTTGCAAGGAGGTTTAATTTCAATGCATTGCCAAGAAGTGAATGGCTTTTCTGCTTCTTTGAAGCAACCATGCTTTCCTTGACTTCTGCGGGATCGACCTGAAAAATAGTTCCCTATTGTCAGTAAAAGACAAGGTCTGATTGGCAGTAAAAGATTTCTACTAAGTTTTCAAGTTGTTGTATAATGTTCACACACGATGATTTGCTTTGCTTTCAGGCAGGTGAGCATCTTGTTTGATGGGTGCAAGTACAGTAACATGGACTGAAAACTGAGTAGTTTTAAATCCTATGATGGAATGATAATCACTGCCTTAAGGAGGAAGCTGTTTCTTTTTTACTTCCTTCCCCTCTGTGCTCTAATTATACTCTGGTAGCCGGCCGTTTGTATCCTCCAGGCAACAAAACAGAAGCTGGGAGTGCTCGTTTCAACAGAACCCCTCGGTGCAATAAATTGCCTGGCTCCTGGAAAGCACTGGCCACTGGCTGCAACAGTGGGCGTCCTAGAGACAGGATCATTTGTGGTCCAAGTCCATTGGTTTCACTGGAGTTACACCAGGGGTAAATTTAGCCCTCTCGGTAGTCCAGGCAACCCCAACCTAAGTGTAAGGATGTTTTTAAGCTATTTGAGGGCTATCACTGTGCCTGGCATGGGCTTAAGTTTAGCCGTGCTTCTTGCGAGGGATGCAAGGGCAATAGAAACTTTTAAAGTTCATTTAACGTTAGCATGAAACGTTAGTAAGATCCACGAACTGCAACATGAAGAGGTCGGAGCTTCCAGGAACATGAGCTAAGCTTTAATCTGTGCTTGTGGGTGTCACATCCCTGCCGGAGACCGGGCTCCTCTTGCTCAGGTGCTGTAACTGCCGTTGCCCTCGCGAGTGCCCTGTCAAGGGAGCTGAAGGAAGTACACAAAACTGAAGTACCATCGGGTCACGGGAGTCAATGTCTAGTTTCAAACACTGTGGCAGAAATTCTGTCCCCGCAAGAGGGAAATGTAATTCCTCGCACCCAGTGGGTGGTAGTTCCGGTTTCTCCACAACATTTAAAATCCGGAATAATAATTAGATCCTCAGTTTCAGCACAGAGGAAATTTTTTTTTTTTTTTTTTTAATGTGTTCTGCCATCCTGGTCTAGTAATTATACAGAGATGTCAGCTGGAATCGATAACGAAGGCAAAATTTGGGAATAGCAACAGGATGTGTTGCTGCTATTGATCAAAGGCTACGGGGCTGGTTTTAAACACTGCTCCTCTCTTTGATCTTTTTTTCCTATTGATTGAACACAGTAGATAAACAACCGTCTGTATAGCATGAGCATTTATTATGGCTTTTAAGCTGACTAAGGACAGCTTTGAATTACATATGAGAGTTTAAATGGTGGTTTTCTAGTGAGTGCTGTCTATAAAGACTTCACTTGCAGTGGCGATACAGTTTAATTTAAACATGGTGAAAGGAAATCTTAACTACAGGCATTCTTTTTCTTTCATATTCAAAAAGAAGATGAAATATTGCAAAATTGGTTACAGGAAAGGCAAAGGTTTTTTGTTTTTTTTAATATGTAGTTATGTATGTAGTGCTCTCAACAAACTGTATTCTCTTGTCTTGGCACTTTTTGAGACATTTATGTAAATTAGTCAAGTGTCTTAAAATGTGGATACAAATAGAACTACCAGGTGCAATCTGGTAGTTCTGCAGTCACTTCCAATGAAATTAATAGAAAAATTTCCATTGACTTTTTAATGAGTTAGATTGGACCCTGGGCTGTCATTGTTAATGTCTCGGAAAGGTCAGGATCGATTTCCTGGCATCATTTTTTTTCTCTAAGGAGGCTCTTTGCAGTTCTATGGGAGACATAGTGATATTGCTATTCCTCTTCCTTGATAATTCTCTGTCTAATTTATGTTCTTCTACCTACCATCCAAGGCTTCATGGAATAGCAGAGACAGACTGAAAAATGCAGGTTTTTGGGGAAGTTGTTCATCTCTTAAATGCCTAAAATAGTATTTCTGAGTAATGTCAAGTTTTTCTCCCCTCCCCCCACCCCAGAGTTTATTTTGATTTTTATTCTAGTACTGTACTGCTGTTATTTTTTCTTTACTGATTTGGGGGAGTGGGGCGTAAAAAAAGACTGTTCCTGCAAATGGAAGCAGCCTGCCACATTGCAGTGCAGAGAACAAGTAGTGTTGCGTTTAAAGTAATGCTGTTTCACCGCAGTCCAGTAACACAACCTGCGCAGGGATAGTTGCACATCTCTGGGGATCCAACTCTTTGGATTCCTCCCTTTTCAAAACCACCTGAAGCCTCTGCAAAGTTTCCACCAAGCAGGCTTGTTTGTCTTGCCATGGAAAGGTTAGTTCTACCAAGTTAGTGCTGTCGGTGTACTAAAAGGTTGGTGTTAGTAATCTGTTTTGGAAGCATGCTTGGGCTGCCCTTGCAACAGATCTGGATGAAATTGTTTCTCTGGTTTTGCTGGGTAACGCACCATGTGTTTGAAAGCGCAGGATTTTCTTGTACAAGTAAATGGTTATGCTTGAAGTACTGCAGTCCTTGAAACAGGAATATAAAATCCACCAAAAAAAATACAAGGCTTGGAGAGAAGGGAGTGTTGGGAAGGGGACCAGGGAGCTCCATTCACAATGCTGACAATTGAAAAGGATAATCCATGTGCTCGCTTTTCTTCTGAAATGTTTGACGTGCCCCACTTGCCACTAGAGTATTTAATTTCACAGATTAATATTTGACTATTTCTTCAAGTGAAGTATTGATATCTAGGGACTCCTGAACTCACTGTTGTGCCTTCCTTTATTTTCAGGATACTGGGGTTGGGAAATCGAGCATTGTTTGTCGATTTGTCCAGGACCACTTTGATCACAATATTAGTCCTACTATTGGGTAAGTACCATGCATAAAATCTTTTTTCTTCTATATATTTTTTAACTTGCTGCCCTCTGCTGAGCTCCTTTCTTTTCCTTACTTTCAAGGCTCTGAATACTGTGTATCTTTTTTTTCCTCCAGTTTATCAATCTCACTGAACCTCCTTTAATGGCTTTCAGCTCATGCTACCTGTTTAGAGAGTTTGGGGCTGCCCCAAACCAGGTCTGCTCTGCTCTCCCTGTTCTGGGAATACAGAGGGGGCCTCAACTTAACTATATTGGAGCATAATCTGTTATGGAGAGGCTGACAGAGCTCTGCCATTCTCCTCCTGTGAATGGTGACTCTTGAAATAGCCTCTTCTCTGTGGCTGTCCAGAACCACGCTGTACTGACTTGTGTTGGGCATAGCCATGACTTCCAGCTGTTCTGTTTTGTTTTTCTTCACCCATCTTACACCAAGAGATTCTTAGATGTCTTACTTGGCTGGTATCCTTTTCTTTTTGTCTTGTCAAGAGCTTCCCACTTTACATTGTGTTTTGGTCATAGGACCTTAGGATTAAAATCACTTGAGTTCCCACTGGTCAATGAGGTATCAAATCTGATCCTTGGAGCTTAAAGAACCAAAACCCCACAACCCAAAGAGGCTGCGATCTGCACAATGACCAGGACACCCCATGGCTGAGTAATGGCAGGAGAACCGTGGGGAGCCCTTTAATGTACCTACGTTGTGTGTCCTGCCAGGCTGGGCTGGAACATGGACAATGTCTGTTCCCAGATGTGGACATCCTTTCATTTAGGTTTAGGACATGTTACATTATCCTGTCTTTCTCAAAATAGGGACAACGCAATTTAAACTAAGTATAATTAATTCACACCTGTTCTTCTTTGGAAACTGCCAAGCTTCTGCGTGTCAGACCATCAGAAGCCTATTAGTCCTGTAGTTGTCTTTAATTCCAAATTTTTTTCTTTTAACATCTTAGGACAAATCTGACAAGTCCAACGTTACCTGGAAAATTTTGAAAATTATTGATTTCATGTGGGAAAGGAAGCTAATATGTAATGTTCACAAAGGAGTAATTTGGGTGGGAAGGGCTGATCTGGCTTGTGTGTTAGAGCTGTTTTAAATCGTCTGTGAAGGGTTGGTATTGATTGCTCTGTGTTTTTAGAGGGTTAGACATCTTCCAAAGCTCTGCCTTCCGATGCATGAGTCTCAGCTGGAAGTTGCACATTGAAGTTCCAGGACAATTTTGGACTCCTGAATGTAATGAATAGAGAAAAATGGATGGAGAGAAAGGAAGCATGTAATGAATAACATTACTGACTGAAGGACACTTGCTTGCAGTGAAGGAATTGGTGGGAACTTGAGTGGTTCTTTACTTCTAAATCATCAGCAGCCTTTTCCCCAAGTAGTTGTTGTTGCTAAGTAAATGTCTTCTGCTCAAATGGAAAAAAAGAATCCCTTTAATTTTCATAATTATAATAACAGAGGGAAATTATTTTTCTATTTGAGGATTAAAATGTGAGGGCTAGCTTGCATGCAGGTGATATTACTTGTCTATATAGATAAGGTTCTTATTTTTATTTTCTTCCAAATTAATCAAATGTTTTAAATGTACAATCCTTGCAATCTACAGTAGCTGCTGCGGCTCTAAAGTTCCTGGTTTTGAAGCTGTAAAGTGTTGCTTAATGCTTTGAGAAGAAGAGTGACAACTGAAAGCACGCACCCTGAAAATAACCAAAGAAAATGCTGCTGATTTTTTTTGCCTTACTTAATACTTTTATAAGCAATGCAGCATTGTTACATTCAAGCAATTTGCAGGTGGCTGTAGAGGAGAAGTCTGGTGTATCATTCTCAGGAAATGTTTTGATCAGACATATGTCATTAGATGTCATTTGGTGCTTTTCTAATGACAGTGCATTGTATCAAATGCATCTTTATGAGCCAGGAAAAAAGTTACCACAACAGAAATTGTTCAGCAGTGTCTAGATAGGATGGGGGAAAAAAAAATCTACCACAGTTTGGCAGTCTCTCCTAGCCAGCTTTCAATTGAAATGCTGCCTATAAATTTGTAACCCTCTTTCCTAAAAGAAGAAAAATCACACTGTGAAAACATAAACAAATTGCATTTCCTCCAAAAATACAAGAAGCCACTAAGATTTCTTCATCTGAGTTGAGAGGGGGAAGAACTTTCTTCCATTTGTTCACCACGTGCATTCCAGCAGGTGACTTTTCTGTTCCCTGGTGATCCAGCCTCCTAGGTTTAACTGAAAAGTTGCACATTTGTTACCTGGTATGATGCTGGCTGATGCCTTTTTCTCAGGTCCATATCACCGAGAAGGTGGAGCTAGCCAGCTAGCAGCAGAAGCTATGTGTGAGCGGCAGGCGCATTTGTGTTCCTGGGCTCATGCACAAATGCCGTTTGAACCTCAGAGGCTTTTCCCCTCTTTTAAAATACATATATAGGTATCATATATTTTATCTGAGAAAAGGGAGACTTTCACTTCCCTAGGCATTCTGTCAAGATTTTGGAGTTTCCCCATATGCAGTCTAACCCAGCAGAACTGGCTAAGGTCTATGGGTTGCATATTCAAAGTGTCGGTCACGTTAGAAATTTCTGCTGCTTCCTTCTTTTCAGAGCATCCTTCATGACTAAAACTGTGCCTTGTGGGAATGAACTTCATAAATTTCTGATCTGGGACACAGCTGGTCAGGAACGGGTGAGTATTACTTTGCAGTATGTCTTTGTTATCCTGGTCTCTTCTAATGTGTTGGTGTACTTTTTCTAAGCCTTTCGTCTTCAGAAGACTTTGTAAGTATAAACCTACTGAATATTTGCAAGGCTCTGCGAAGCAGGTGGTCAGCAGTCACCGAGTATGTAGGTTCCCATTTAACAGGCGGGGAAAATGCAGAGGCAGGCTGACCATGCCACTTGCCTGAAAAAACCCAAAAACCTGGTGTGAATTGTCAGCCACTTTCCTCAAGACAGCTCAGGCAGTGCCCAAGTGGTCTCCAGCTCCCCTCTGGTTTCATCAGGTTTACATGTGGCAGCTTTTGTTGGTGTTGGAAAGTACTTGGCTTCCAGCACATGGGCTGGCGGGTGGTCTGAGCTTAGGTGGTGACTCCGGGGTTGTCCTGAGTTGGGACATTGAATATGGGCACAGGGTGCACCTGCTGTTACTATTTTGGAAATTAGCACCAGCAACCTGAACCACTTAGGGTTTTCGTCTTGATTTTTCAAGTGTGTGAAGTGAATTGCTCAAATTAAGTAGCTTTTCCTTTGGCTTTTCAAAAAAGCCATAACGGAGTTTGTGGGCATTAGTTCATATTGACTGTATGTAGGCCTGGTTGGTTATTTGTTTCTTTTAATAGCCTCAATGGCAGTAGTATGCAGTAATAGGCTGTAGAGTTCTCTTAATATATGCCCACATTTATCTTGAAGTTTGAAAGAAACGGAGAAACCCATGCACATGTTTTAAAATGCCTTCAGACTTTCTTGTGAAATTGCACTGTTCCTGTTCATAGAAAAATGTAGCTATGCTCATGTTAGGTTGGGGTAAAATGAGATGCTTATACAGGCTGTAATGTCAGTCCTGATACATCCTACTGTATTCTCCGTACCTCGTATGTGAATTGCAGGCAATGAAGATTTTTGCTGTTAAGTGCAGGAAATGCTTGTGCTTTTATTTACAATGCGCAGCATGATGTAAAGTGGCCCTGATGAAATCTGTTGACTCTTAGCAATTCAGTATGTTATTTATGACAAGAAAACGGATCTTGAAAAACATATTTGAAGCATAGCATAATTCCTTCCCTTGAATCTTGTTTGTTCCATTTCTGCATGGTCTGGAGCTGATAACTGACTAATTATTGCAAGAGGTAGCAAAGGTTCAGTTTTCTTTCCCATGGTTTGAGTTTCCTTGCTTATTCTCTCTCTCTTCCCTCTGCTTCGTATGTGAATTGCAGGCAATGAAGATTTTTGCTGTTAAGTGCAGGAAATGCTTGTGCTTTTATTTACAATGCGCAGCATGATGTAAAGTGGCCCTGATGAAATCTGTTGACTCTTAGCAATTCAGTATGTTATTAGAAAACAGAAAACGGATCTTGAAAAACATATTTGAAGCATAGCATACCCTTGACTCTTAGCAATTCAGTATGTTATTTATGACAAGAAAACGGATCTTGAAAAACATATTGAAGCATAGCCATAATTCCTTCCCTTGAATCTTGTTTGTTCCATTTCTGCATGGTCTGGAGCTGATAACTGACTAATTATTGCAAGAGGTAGCAAAGGTTCAGTTTTCTTTCCCATGGTTTGAGTTTCCTTGCTTATTCTCTCTCTCTTCCCTCTGCTGCCCTGCTCTGCTTTCTTTTTTTTTTTTTCCTTTTGGCTCTTTAGCACTCAAAACTTCTTGACATTTAGATATAAGTATTAATCTATTTCCCCACATAGTCTTAAGACTCTCAAAGCGTTTTCTTGAAGTAGGTGAATATTAATAAAGTCGTATTTACTGAACTAAATGATGCCTCATTTGAGGCAGGAAATCTGTGACTGAGCTCTGACTCTTGGACACAAAATCCATCCTTCCCATCTAGTCCCTTATGTTTCCGCTCAGTGGTTTTTTTTTTTTTTAGCTCGTCATTTTTCAAACATCTGCTTTCCTTTTTTTTGTGTGTCCAACAATGATGAGCAGTGACCACCACAAACCTTGTTAAATTGCTCACAGTCTATTACAGATAAGTTATATTACAGGTTTTCATGTGTAATCGTAAATTATAACCTCTTTAGGCCAGGGACCATCTTTTTCTTCTGTGTTTGCACAGTGTATTCCCAATCCTTCACTAGGACTCTAGGAAACTGGGGTGATACAGTAAACGAAGTTGATGGGTGTGGAGTGCTAGCTACTGAGGCAGACAAGTTTCCCAAGGTGATGTCCATACTGTTTCAGGTCATTCTCTGTCCTAGAACATCCCCGTTTTACAGCTAAACACATGATGCTTCTCAATAGCTTATTCACTTTAATTTGTAACTGGGATTTTGGTTACTTTGTCTTGTGTTGCTCCTTCTGATCTGCTATTCAAGAACAAATGTCTCCCCCTGTTAATTTCTTTCTCGTTATCCTCTGAACAACAGTGATGACCCAAAGCTTCCAGCCTACCCCAACCTCTGGGCCTGTTGCTGTTTTTCATAGTGTACTAATAAATGTCTTCCGAGTGGTGTTTCTGCTTTGAGAGCTGTTGTCCTTCCCTCGTTCTTTGTGATTTTTGTTGAGGTTTTATCTGCCGCTGCTGAAGTCTGGAAGTTTCGTCAATGCCCCTATTGTCTATACTGCTGATAGCAGTGTTTAGGACTTCCTCCTCTTTCAACATTGCCTTCGTTTGGCTTTGTTCTCCTAAACGCAAGGCCAAGCACAGGACTTGTTGGAGTTGGGGTGCTCTGTGCTTCCCCAGCTGTGCCAGCTGTTGCTGTGTCTGTGTGCTGATGTGGAGCCTTCACAACAGAAGAGCCCCAGGTGAGATTTAACTGAAGCCATACTCATGAAAGTTAAGCTCGAACCTTAACCATGGTAGAGCGGGCAAGCGGAAACAACCGCAGCAGCACTTCTGTGCTCCTCGTTCATGAGTTTCTCCTTTTTAATGAATTTTCTCCTCCTTTTTCATGAGTGTCTCTGGGCAAGAAACTGCCAGCTTGGAGAGCGTAGAGAAACCACTCTTAAATATCTTAGTCGCAAGCCCTTACTTAAGCAATGCTCTGTGAGAACGCGTGTGCCTCCTGGCCGCCTTCCGTCAGCTGGGAGAAACTGGAAATTCATGTGGCTGCTTCTGAAAAGGAGCCGTGTCCTGGGTGCTCAGAGAAGCCAGCTGGAAGCACTCAGCATCCCCTTGAGGCATTAAATCAACTTTCAGATAGCCACTTGTAATGTTGCAAGCCTTCAGAAGTGCTGGTCATTGTTGGGTTTAAAAGCTTGTAGGAACACCTGAGTTAGTTGAAGAACCTTAATATACAGGCCAGCCAGTCAGAGGTTGGTCATGGAGAACAGATAACTTCTGATTCATATGGATAATAGATATAACATTTTATTTCTTTTGTGTCAGGAAACTCGGAACTGTAGGCAGAGTAGAGAAGGAACCAGAATTGCCATTTTGTGGGAAATAACGAGCAAACATCACTTCTGCAGAATGACAATAATGCAGCAGAAAATGGAGATCAAAAGCGTTTCTATCATAGCCTTAGTGGGAGCGAATGCTCAGTGTGCTTCCCAGAGGAGACGCTGGAGAGGGGTATGTGGCTCTCCAGCAGCTCTCGCTGTGGAAAATTCATGTTGTACTTGATTACAAAAGGAGAGCGCTGCTTAATCCTTTTATCTTGTTTTTTCTTTTCCCTTTTTTGGGTAGGGAGAACCTTAAACTGGCAGCACACTTAACAAAATCCCCCTACTTTTCTGTGCCTAAGTACTGGTCTCTGCAGACACAGTTGCTTTGTGTTGGTGTGCTATCAGACAAGCTTGCTTTATTCTGGTTCTCAGAGTCACTTTCCCTCCACCCCACTATTTTCCAAATGTCACTTTTTTCCCTATCTCACTTTTTCCCCATCAACTTTAAATTGTTGCCGTGGACTTCAGGACTTAAATGCATGACAATTATGTTAGCAAAGATTCCCTCCCCTAAGAAAAGTCTCTTCACAAGTTAGTTAATGATGTTTTTATTAGCATATATTTTGGTTCATGGTGTCCTAAGTAGGTTCTAATTACAATGCTTTGTCTGAATACCTTGGGTGGCTGCCAGCTTTCCATTTTGCCAGCTGAGGAATATTGTAGCAAATAGTTAGGGAGCCTGACTAGGGGCCATGTTTCTAGGGCAGGAAAATTTATCTCTGTCCTTTTTAAATTTACTGTGTTGAACTCTGGGATTTTTAATTTTGTTTAATAGAAGGAGCCTCAATTACTGGAGCCCAATTCAAACCTTGATAGGAATTACCCTGAGTTGTGGGCTTTTTTTTTTTTTTTTTTTTTAAAACTGCTCCATTTCCAGGAAAAGGCTGACTGATGAGCTATCTACAGCGCTTTATAGCCCCCTCTTTTCTGAGTAACGGTAGTTGTCCTGGTGATTCAGAGACAGTGTCACAAGGTAGGGGGTGAAAATGCTCCTTGAGAGGAGGACTTGTCCTTGCCACAGTCTTGACTGGGACGTTTCCCCTAAGCTGAGCAACTTAATCACTGAGCTTATGGATGCTTCCTCTGAGACCAGACTATCCTGAGAGGAGTTAACACCAACTATCAATGACTTGAATTACTTCCGCAGTCAAGACGTGGCCTGAATTTTGCTCTACAGTTTTATATAGGTGACTTTGATGGCAGCCCACAGCTCAGTCAGTGTGGAGGTGGTTCCTTGTGTGTGGTGTAAGGACCTCCCTGCAGTGAGATACTGCTTGCGTGCTGCAAAGGTCAACAGGTGATTTGGCAGTACATGCGTTTGTGAGAGCACAAGTGGCACTAGAGCTAGTAAGTGAATATGTTATTTTTACTATTTTTAGAATGAGCGTAAAGCATGGTAAATCATTTAAGAGATGCATGTGGATGTGTTTTTTCTTAAGCTTCAAGAAACTCGTGGCATGCGTAGCTTGACAGTGAGACACAGTTTAGGTGTGGTGTCTTTTGTATCCTTTGTTTAATGACTGTAAGCTTCAGAAGGGCTGAGCACAGGTCACTTCTGTGATGTTGCAAACGTTTGTTTTCTGCTTATTTAAAATATCTTCAAAAGATTATCCTAAAATATTGGCATTTTTCCCTCTTCAAGAATTCTTATATATTTGAGAAAAATGCTCATTCTTTTCTCTCTCTCTCTCTCTCTCTCTCTCTCTCCCCCCTTCAATTTAACTAGCAAAAAATACCTGTAGGTCAGAGACAGACAGATCTTTCCTGATTTATTCAGCTCGCGAATCCTGAGAAGTGGAATCTCAGCCTTCAATCATGTAGGAAAAACTACCCAAGGTTATAAAATGCTAAATGGTATCTGATAGTGACTTTCGTGCATAACATTTTTCCATTCGCTCTTTGCCAGCTGAGAATGTCAGGAATTTTGTATCTCTCCCTGTGCCACTTCTTGTGTTAGGATAATCTCTGATGCTTCTGTTTTTTGCCTTTGCTTCCCTCCACACCCTGATTTTTCTGTTTGTTGGCAGCCACTGCCTCGAAGGTGGCAGGAACGGGGCATGTAAATGCCCAGACTTGGGCAAGTAGGGGCTCCCAAGCTGCGGAATAGGTACTGTTCATGGTGCACGGACCGCTTCAATGAGCTCGTGCAACCCAGTCACAGTGGTGGCAATGTCTGGCTCTTCCCCCGTGGGTGCTTACCTGATCCACGGAAGCAGTTAAGGCACCTCTCCTGAACAGGCTGGTAGTAACGTGTTTCTGGCACTGGTCTACCATGCTCTTCACCACGAGAACCTCAGCAGTTCAGGTTGTAGGAACGGGGGCCAAAGCGTGAGGAGGAATGTGCTTCAGGTGGGTTTGGGGACAGGACTGAAGGGGTTTGTGGGGGTGACGTGGCAGGAAGGGCCAAGGACAGGAGAAACAGGACACCCAAAATCACCTGCAGAGGGGCTGGGAATGGACTACTGAGCAAGGGGACCGAGGTGCATGAAGGTCCTGGTCTGGAAAGGTAAGTATGTGTAATAGGAGGGGGAAGGAAGTTGCAGAGCTATGTCACTGCCCGCACATGTAAGTGGCTAGCAGAGAGCCAGAAGCTGTGGCTGTCCTTACCATTAATGGCACCCAGATAAAGAAAGGGTAAGGATCTCTGACCTTGAGAGGAGCCAAAAGGTTTGGTCTTGGCCACTCAGGTGCAACGTACATAGTCAGAGAGCAGCTTCTCAAGAATGGGAATGAAATCTAGTCAAATTATTACAGCTGTCAGGAAGCAAATCTTGTGCTGCTATGCACCTGCAGATGCTTGAAAAGGCACCGTGTGGAAAAACCCTAGTTGAATTCAGCCCTTGACACGAGGAGGTGCATAACATGCTGAACGCTGGTCTGATTCTGCTTACTCTGTGCATCCTTACCCTTTCTGCCATGCTTGTCGGCAGAATTCCAATCCTTTTGCAGCAAGAACAAGTGATGTTCTTTACAGTCTAGGATGGTAAAAGCAACCCAATAGAGGATTTGTGTGTGGGGGGGTTGTTGTTGCTTTTGGTTTTGTTTTTTTTCCTCTTGGCTGTGGCATTTGGAAGAGACAGCCCTGCTGTGGCAGTAAGCCAGCATTGGGTGTAGCGCTACAGGATGGTGCAAAGAGATGCTGACAGGAATTAGTGTTCCCTGGTGTGCCTGGCAGATTGAATGAATCCAGACTGTCTTCAGCAGCATTTTTCAGCCTTTATATAAATAGGCAGGAGTGGTAGGTTTTTATTTCTGTATTTTTTTGGCCTCTGTTTTGCTTTCTAAACCAGCATTACATAACACATGGTTAAGAGACTTTCACTACCACAGCTCAGGTGTGATTTACGTTGTGTTCCCTTGAATTTGTTTTTCTCTTTTAAGTATTGCGATATGGCTACCTGTGGGTTTTTCTTCTTCCTCATTTTGTACTGTTAGTACAGAGGAAATGTGAAAAGCATTACCTATAATCAAATATACCCCTCCATGATGAGATGCACAGGAAACAGCAAGCAAAATCCTACAGACCTTTTTAAATAGGTGGTAAATTCCTTAATGGCTGGTTGGTTCCATTTTTCTGCCCTTTGCAAGGGCAAAGCTTCTGTTGACTTCAGTGAGATGGCCAGATGAGGGGTTGCAGAATCCCAAAATACTCCTGGAATCAATGAGAGCTGCTCTGGTTATGCTGAACTTGCATTTGCAACACCTAAGACTGAATTTGTCCTCTGTGCTGCAGGGCTGTACAGTTGTAAAGGTTGGACAGCTTCTAGTCGGATCCTGAGAGAAAAAGGGGACCTGTTTTCAGAGGAAATTTCATAATGCGCATGTGACCTCACCACTTCTTCCTTAGTGGCAGAGATGATGAACCGCAAGTGCAAAGTGGACGTGTTGGTAGAGGAGCACGAGTACGAAGGTGCTCTGAACCCAGTTAGCATTGCACCTGTACTTATGCGGCTATATGGGTATGTAGCACGCTGTGTGGCGTGCTCTAAGGAATAGAATCTTAAAAGTCTGCATGAAGCTACACAAGTCATTGATTTTTGGTTTTTGGCATGTCTTTGATAAAGTAAGTTTCTTATTTATATTTTGAATGGCCCTTTGGGCCTGGCTGTAGCTGTTGAATTGGAAAATGTACCCTTACAACTTAACTATTGCATTGCATGGTTTCGTGACCTCAGCCTCACAAGTTGTTATCAACCCTTACAAAAGCAGAACAGGCCTAATGAGTGATGTTGGTCTATTAGACTGTACAAAAGAATGACAAAGGGGATTTAATTTTGCTTTTATTTGATATTCTGTGCTGTGATAACTGGTAATAGTTGTTAATAGTGTACTTTCAGTTGTTATTAAACGATTTCAAATGAGTGATGAAGTGGGTCAGTATTTGCAAATAGGCAAACTTTTTGTGGGTACTGAATGAGAGGCACAGGACTTCAAATTTCCACAGTAGGTGAGCTGCTAATGCTTGGACATGACGAAAAATTTCTTGACTGAAAGAGTGGTTAAACATTGGACCAGGCTGCCCAGGGAAGTGGTGGAGTCCCCATCCCTGGAGGTATTTAAAAGACACGTAGATGAGGCACTTAGGGACATGGTTTAGTGGGTGGTGGTGTTGGGTTGACAGTTGGACTTGATGATCTTAGAGGTCTTTTCCAACCTTAATGATTCTATGATTCTAATGATAGTTTACTCATTATACAAAGGCGGGAGGTATTCCCAGTGCCTAGAACGACATGGTGGGAAACGGGGATGAAATTCAGTAGTATAAGTAGCAAGTCCCTCTACCTTTTGACTCCCAACAAAAATACATGCTGTAAAGTTGTAGGTGATTTTTTTTGGAAACAGAGGAGGAAAGCCACCTGTGAATGTATTTATTGGTTAAAGGATGATCATGTGTGTACGATGCAGCCGTAAGAAATGTGCTACATGTTAGGGGAAGTGCAGTTAAGGCTGTTTTATAGCTAGACTGCTGCATACAAACCTGGTCACCAGCAGTCAGGAAAGATGAACTGAAGCTGGACCAGGCGCAGAGAAAGGCAATTAGACCCTGCTTTCTTCCCATTACCTTATCTTCAGACTGGAAGAGCCTGGTTTAGCAGACTGGCAAAGTTAAGACTGCAAGACTGTTCTATAGTCATATTTCAGCTAAAGGTAAGCATTGATGCTTCAATTTTAGTAAGTCAAAGTGCAAGTAAATTATAAGTAATTTAGTAATTAGGAATTCAGAATTTTATTAATCGACAAAATAATATGATCCCCGTAGAAGTATCATGGAAAAAAACTGCAAATGATTTTAGGCTGGACCTTGATCAGCTTTTGAAACTGGTTAGGAGTGTGGTTATTTGTGATGGTGGGAGCTGATAGACGACTGTTTCAGGTCTGTGTTTCCCTGTTAGCCCAAGGTGATGTGAGCTGCTGCTTGGCTGCAGGTAGGGGTGACATCTGCCAGAGTGCTGCTCTCGGCTGCGGGTTATGGAGGGGCTGACTCCCCAGAAGGTTGGGGTTGTGACCTGGGTGTCCGTGTGGCAGAGCCGGGAGTGGCTGCCTGAGCGTTTTAGGTGGCCCTTCTTGAGAAGCAGAGCTGTTCTCATGCCAAATCTCGAACTGCTCCTGTTTCTCCTAATTTTCTTGGGAATTACTGGATACAGAAATATTGAGCTATAAAATCAAGGTTATAGACATTGTAATTTATAATACAGAAGGTAGTCCCGTGAGATTTAATTTTGTGAGCTGATTTTTTGTGTCGCTTGTTTTGGGCATCTGTCCCACATTTGGTCCTTGGCAGGTGAAAAATGTGCACATTAGTATTTTGTATCCCTTTAATTTTGCGTGACTCTCTTTTTCCAGGTAATTAGCCCAGAAAAAGGTTCAAGAGGACTTTGCTTTTGGGCACTGATTTAAAAGAAAAAAAGGAAAAAAAAAAAAAGAAAAAAGCATCAAATAAACATAAGTATTTGCATAAATTTTTTACTAGTATGTTTGTGATATTGGAAAATCCATGCTCATAAAACACATTCGTTAAGAGTCTATTATTAGATCATGAAACTTACTCCGAGTTACAATTTTCAACCCCTCTTGATTCATTCAGTGTTGCAAAAAGTCTTTTCCTGTTTTCTTGTGGACAACTGTGATTTCTTATGACTGGGACATAGTGTATCATCATGTTTGTTTATTAGACAGTACAAAAGCATGACAAAGGGAATTTAATTTTGCTTTTATTTGATATTCTGTACTGTGATAACAGATAATAGTTGTTACTAGTGTACTTTCAGTTGTTATTAAATTATATCAAAGTACTTTTTTTTTCCTCACAGGCCGTAGGAAATAGCATTAAGATGCATTGTAATCCCGTTTTGGTCACTTTGTCCATTGTAAAATATGAAATCTTGAGTGTCAGGTTTATCCAAATAGGAATATAAACTTACATGCCAGATGAAATCTATCACTTGATATTAAAAAAAAAACAAATCCTGAAGCTACGTGCCCAAATATGGATGAAACATTTTCTCCTCTTAAAAGGCGTTATAGCTAAAATATTACTGTAGAATCATGAAAGAGGAAATAACTGTCCTGTCAGCTGAGCAAGTGAATAGATTTTCAGTAGAGTAGGGAGGTCATACTTACGTGTTAACAACAACTACTGAACCTGAGTGCCTTTCAGAGGCAGTTGCCTTTCCGAGCCTAGCTTGCTGTGGTCTTGCCTTCCCTCTTTCCAAGCTTGTGAGGAATTGGAATATTTAAGTAGATTATTTTGTTTTAAATAGCAGAGGAACTGCATTCCTCCCACATGCTGCGTGTCTGGTCGCCGCTTTTTATGTTTCTTGACACAAGGAGCAGGTCAAGCATAGTTTGACATTGTTTGGCGTTTCTGTTACTAAAATGCAACACACCGTTGAAGTGATTAATTAATCTCCAAAAATGTTGCAAAAGAAGTTTTCTTTGTTTCTGCATATTACCTGCACTGATTTAAAATTATTATTGCTTCCGTTATAGGAAAAAAGGAGTAAAACTGCTATGGCAGTAGACTGTACCAGCAGAGATGTGCACAAAGTAGTTCTGCAGAGCTATTTGAGTGTGGTCTAAACTGATGTGAATCTGGCTTCTAGTGGTC
>NW_008795863.1:3754376-3757049 GCF_000699145.1 Aptenodytes forsteri | reverse complement strand
GCTGCTCTCGGCTGCGGGTTATGGAGGGGCTGACTCCCCAGAAGGTTGGGGTTGTGACCTGGGTGTCCGTGTGGCACAGCCGGGAGCGGCTGCCCGAGCGTTTTAGGTGGCCCTTCTTGAGAAGCAGAGCTGTTCTCATGCCAAATCTCGAACTGCTCCTGTTTCTCCTAATTTTCTTGGGAATTACTGGATACAGAAATATTGAGCTATAAAATCAAGGTTATAGACATTGTAATTTATAATACAGAAGGTAGTCCCGTGAGATTTAATTTTGTGAGCTGATTTTTTGTGTCGCTTGTTTTGGGCATCTGTCCCACATGTCGTCCTTGGCAGGTGAAAAATGTGCACATTATTTTGTATCCCTTTAATTTTGCGTGACTCTCTTTTTCCAGGTAATTAGCCCGAAAAAGGTTTCAAGAGGACTTTGCTTTTGGGCACTGATTTAAAAGAAAAAAAGGAAAAAAAAAAAAAGAAAAAAGCATCAAATAAACATAAGTATTTGCATAAATTTTTTACTAGTATGTTTGTGATATTGGAAAATCCATGCTCATAAAACACATTCGTTAAGAGTCTATTATTAGATCATGAAACTTACTCCGAGTTACAATTTTTCAACCCCTCTTGATTCATTCAGTGTTGCAAAAAGTCTTTTCCTGTTTTCTTGTGGACAACTGTGATTTCTTATGACTGGGACATAGTGTATCATCATGTTTGTTTATTAGACAGTACAAAAGCATGACAAAGGGAATTTAATTTTGCTTTTATTTGATATTCTGTACTGTGATAACAGATAATAGTTGTTACTAGTGTACTTTCAGTTGTTATTAAATTATATCAAAAAGATGATAATAGTTGTTACTAGTGTACTTTCAGTTATTATAAAATTATATCAAAGTACTTTTTTTTTCCTCACAGGCCGTAGGAAATAGCATTAAGATGCATTGTAATCCCGTTTTGGTCACTTTGTCCATTGTAAAATATGAAATCTTGAGTGTCAGGTTTATCCAAATAGGAATATAAACTTACATGCCAGATGAAATCTATCACTTGATATTAAAAAAAAAACAAATCCTGAAGCTACGTGCCCAAATATGGATGAAACATTTTCTCCTCTTAAAAGGCGTTATAGCTAAAATATTACTGTAGAATCATGAAAGAGGAAATAACTGTCCTGTCAGCTGAGCAAGTGAATAGATTTTCAGTAGAGTAGGGAGGTCATACTTACGTGTTAACAACAACTACTGAACCTGAGTGCCTTTCAGAGGCAGTTGCCTTTCCGAGCCTAGCTTGCTGTGGTCTTGCCTTCCCTCTTTCCAAGCTTGTGAGGAATTGGAATATTTAAGTAGATTATTTTGTTTTAAATAGCAGAGGAACTGCATTCCTCCCACATGCTGCGTGTCTGGTCGCCGCTTTTTATGTTTCTTGACACAAGGAGCAGGTCAAGCATAGTTTGACATTGTTTGGCGTTTCTGTTACTAAAATGCAACACACCGTTGAAGTGATTAATTAATCTCCAAAAATGTTGCAAAAGAAGTTTTCTTTGTTTCTGCATATTACCTGCACTGATTTAAAATTATTATTGCTTCCGTTATAGGAAAAAAGGAGTAAAACTGCTATGGCAGTAGACTGTACCAGCAGAGATGTGCACAAAGTAGTTCTGCAGAGCTATTTGAGTGTGGTCTAAACTGATGTGAATCTGGCTTCTAGTGGTCTTGTCCTTCCTCCTTTTTCTCAGCCATGCTTTCCCACCCCTTCCTTTCGGCTGAGCCTGGGGCTTATCTGATGCACAACAAGCTGGTTTGGGAATCCAGCTAAAAATTAATCCTACCCAAAAAATGGTAGTTTGCATCCTGGTTCCAGTTTGCATCTGGTTCTACTTGTCCAGGATCCAGTGGAAGAGGTCTGCTTTTCTGTTTGTTTTTTTAAAATTATTATTATTATTATTTTTATTTTTACTTTCTGTCCCTCACACTGGCAATATTCTTCAGTGGAACAGCTATTATGGAAAGTGTTCTTGTCACCTGGTCAGAAGAAAAGGCAGAGAAATTCCCAAGATGTTGTACAGGTTCTCAGTGTGCTTTCTGGGCCAGTATTGAAGGAATTTGAAGCATGTGAGTTTAACTGCATGGCTCCTGTGAAGTGTGATTACTGTTATCTGAGAGCTCCTTGTAAATTCATGAATACCGTGTAATCTAGACTAAGACCAAATCAGCATGCGTGTAGGGTATGTTGTTTTTTTCCAGGAGTTTACAGACTGGGAGGAGTGTGCATACACCGTGAAAGGTCAGATCTACCCTCCACAATTAAGGTCCCTGATTTTCAGGCTACTTTAACGCAACATGTGTTGATGAGCAGGTCTTGGAAATTCTTGAAGTTTGTAGGAGATAACTTCTTGTCACAGGTACTCAGTGAGCCAACTAGGAAAGATGCCCTCCTAGACTTGCTATTTGTGACTAGAGAAGGACTCATGGGGGATGTGATGGTAGGTGGCTGCCTTGGCCACAGTGATCATGAAATGGTTGAGTGTAATGAGAAAAAAGGACAGCAGAGTACTACCCTGGGCTTCAGGAGAGCAAACTTGAAGCTATTCAGGGAGCTATTTAGCAGAGTATCCTGGGAATCTGCATTTGAGGGCTTAGGAGTCCACAAGTGCTGGTCAGTCTTTAAGAACCA
>NW_008795863.1:3719900-3752723 GCF_000699145.1 Aptenodytes forsteri | reverse complement strand
GAGGGGCGACCTCATTGCTCTCTACAGCTTCCTGAGGAGGGGAAGTGGAGAGGGAGGTGCTGAGCTCTTCTCCCTGGGATCCAATGATAGGACATGTGGGAACGGTTCAAAGCTGTGTCCATCAGGGGAGGTTTAGACTGGACATTAGGAGGCATTTCTTTACCGAGAGGTGGTCAAACCCTGGAACAGGCTTCCTAGAGAGGTGGTCGATGCCCCAAGCCTGTCAGTGTTTGAGGCATTTCGACAATGCCCTTAACAACATGCTTTAACTTTTGGTCAGCCCTGAATTGGTCAGGCAGTTGGACTAGATGATTGTTGCAGGTCCCTTCCAACTGAAATAGTCTACTCTGTTCCAACACACTGGAAATTTCTGTCATGATCTGGAAGCCTAAAAATTCTGGAAAGCATTTATTGCATTAAACATGCAAGTAACAAAGCCACACACTAAAAGCCCGGAACGCACACATCTACCCAACTCCCTCAGGAACTTGGCTGATCCCTTTTCTTCAGACCGCGCTTCTTGACTGATTCCTCTTTCTTTTCGCATCCTCCTTCCTGCTGTTTTCTCCTATTAATGAGCTGTCCCACCTGCCTCACTCCCCAAAACACTTCAGCACTTGACCATCTGTCACTGCTGCTGTGCATCCTTACTGTTATAAAAGAAAGTATCGACCTTGAGCTGGAGTGTGTGATCTGCGATAAATAGCTTACAAACTGGCAAATGAACCAGTATTACAAATAACTCGCTTTATACATTGCACGTGAAACAGCAAGAAATGAGGAGGCTGCTAGGTCTAAATGCTCAGTCTGTAAGTACAGCTCTGAGAAAAAGATGTGTCCAGTAAACCTGCAGAGGTTTGCAACGTAACACATGGATTCATGCACGTTCACTGGGCAGTGGGATTCATACCCTGCCCTAATAATGCATTTGATTTAGGAGCTGACCTCAGTTATTAGCTGCAGCTTTATATGAAGCTTTTGCAGATCACTTTGCAAATAAAAATTTGTAAAATGGCTGCGCGAGTACAGTGAGACTAAATGTATTTTCCGAGAGTGATTATTTTTGGTTTGCTTAAGACTAAGTTTAGTTGAATCAGCAGAAGGGCTTTTTGACTTCCTTTCTCTGTGTAATTATAAGCTGAAATTCTAAATCAGCTGCTTAGTCATGGTAAATTATGAAAATTATGCTGTTCATTGGCAAGCTGTTGTTACAATAAACATATTTATTGCTTGGGTTTTTTTCTTAAAGGATGTTTCCCTTGAAACAAAAAGCTGAAGAGTAACTTAAACTGCAAGAACTCATGTTTTTCAAAATATCTGTCATAGTATAGGATAAGTAAACATGACAGGTGTTCAAAGTTTTCTGACAAATTAATTTTATCCAAGTCATTTGCAATGTTTTGTAAAACTCGAACCCAAGCTGAATCCAGTCTGTTACAACTACAAAACAAAATGTTGCAGTTTGCCAGGGGAAGGGCTCTATATGCTGTCAGGTTAGGCCTCCAAGTGTAGGTGATCTTCATGTCAAAACTTGTCCTCAGAGTCCATGCCCTGTAATGGAGAAGATGCATTGAACCAGTAAGTGCTGACTGCGTAAATCCAGCAGGTTGAAGAACAGCAGGAGATAAGGGAGCTCTGCTTCCTTGATATTTGAGGAAAATTAGAGATGGGCAACCATTGAAGAGGTCTGTTCTCTATGGGATGAAAGGCAGTCGGTGGTCCTGCCATGGCAAGTCTTTGTGACCTGACAAAGTGTGTGATAATTCTGATTTATTAATGATATGTTTTATTGGGGGGGTTATGTTTTAACAGTTTCATTCCTTGGCTCCAATGTACTACCGAGGTTCAGCAGCAGCTGTGATAGTTTATGATATCACCAAACAGGTAAGACCTTCTGTACGCTTTTCGCCTGCGTTAACTCCTCTGCTTGGGCCGGAGTTGGAGTTAAAACCCACAACTGAAGAAGTATTTATATGTTAATCCCTGTTCAAGTCAGCGCGGTTTATATGCTTCGATAGTTTGTGTAGCTTTGGATGGAGGTGTCCAACTGCCTTAAAAAACTAAATATAAAGTCCTGCTTCTGTGTTGTTTAAACTTCATCTAGACAAAAGGTTGGAGACTGCATTTTGTCAGAGTTTCTTTGGATTTCCTCTGGCTAAGTAGAGAGGATAATATCCTGTAATACCCCCTCCCACTACCATCACCGCCTATGTTCTTTGTATGGAATTGGGCTTTTACTACAAAAAACAGCTGGCTGCTTTATCAACTGAACAGAAATTCAGTTGTTTGCATATTACTGATTTCAAAACTAATTATTTTTAACTAAGCATATCATCTCACGTTTGCATTGCAGGACTCATGTCTTAACTTTGAAACCAGTAATGAAATAATAAGTCTCTGACCTTTGTCTCAACATTATTCATTTGGAATGAAAATTGTATTTTCAGATCCTAAACTGCTCTTGCTCATTTCTCAGGCAGAGGAGGCTAGGAGGTTCTAGCTGAATGATTCTTCCACTGCTTTTCAAAGAAACCCCTGCTGATAAAGCTGAGTTAGAGGAGGCATTAATGGATGGATGGTCATGACAGTTCACTAGCATTTTATTCCTTTCCTGCCAATTGAATTATTTACTACTAGGTTGAGAGGGCTGGGTTGGTTCTCCAGTGCATTAGTGTAATGATCTGTGGCTGATGATGGTGGCCACTGTTGCACAGCGGTACTGTTCTCCTTTACTAATTTGCCAAGAAAAGATGAGGAAGAGTGAATCGTGCTGGATTGATACTTATTTTTAATTTAAATATCTTACAGTTGATCTTGTAATGCATTGTAAGAATAGAATTTTGTTTTGCCAGCCTTTCTCCAAGCTTATGTGGAACAGCTCTCAGAATAAAGAGGGGAAAACAGGAGAGGAAGGTCAACGTGTATTTCACTTTCTGATACTTAATATTCAGCATTGATCATTAAAGCAGAATGGATGTTTTTTTCCCAAATGACTGATAGTGCTCTCCCGTCAGTGATACCGATACAGCCATTGCTGATTAGACACAACTCTTATGTGCATTTCTGAAGGGGAAAAAAATGATTTATAATATATTTAGGAGCTCACTTGGAGTTTCAGTAATAATTTCAACCATGCGTTATAATTAGAATCTCTAGGAACAAAAGTGATTTTAATGCTATTAAAAATCATTAGTGTAAAGAAATAGAAAATTTACTATTAAAAGGTAGGTAGCATCAAAAAGCATTTGAATTTTGTACTTGGAGGGAAAAAGCCAAGTGAATTGTCACCTGTCTCTTTGGTTTCATAATGAGTAAACTGAGGTTTACCAGGTCACAGATTTGGAAATGCAGGGGGGAGGGGTCACTGTGAAAGCTCTCCTGGATGTTACCAAAAATATGACAGTGGTTGAGATGGTAATCCACTGGGCAGAAGTTGAAATTAGACAAATGAAGCTCACATTAAAAGTGAAGGAAATTAGCTACTAGCCAAACTTAAGAGAGCTGTGGTGGTTTCTTCATCACTGAAAATTTAAGAAAAACATTCAGTGCTGCTCGGGGGGGGGGGGGGGGGGCAAAGGGGGAAGTGTCCAAGGTCAGGAATTAATTTGAGGAAGTCTTATGACCTGAAGTTTGAAAAGCAGATTACATAGATACAGCGATCTTCTTCTGGTCTTGTGATCTGTAAAATTATTATTGCATTAATACTGTCAAAGCTGTGTTCCTCTAACTTCAAAAAATAAGCAGATGCATCAACGGAGACTAGGGTGTTAGCTTATTTGTTATTTCTCTGACTTAGGATTCATTTCATACTTTGAAGAAATGGGTGAAAGAACTAAAAGAACATGGTCCTGAAAACATTGTAATGGCCATCGCTGGAAACAAATGTGATCTTTCTGATATCAGGTAATACATCCATTTTTGTTGTTGCTTTGATTGCAGTAACTATATTGTTTCCTTCCTTCAGGTAACCAATTTGTTTTGTTGTTATAATAGTATATAATTTTGGCCAGCTGTATTGAGTCATTCCTAATACCAGTGGTTCTACCAATATACAACCTCACCAGCAGCAGCACAACTTGAGTTGTGTACTTTTTTTTTAACCTTTCTTTTACTGCCCTTCCTGTGTATTTGTACAATCTACACCCTTTAGCTGCTGAATCATTGAGAATGGAAAAGTATTCTCTTTTTTTTTCCTTCCATTCATGTTAAAAGGTGCAGGCTGTATTAAGTGATGAGCAAAACCAGCAATGTAAAGCTAGAAGGATGGGCCTGAGGTAGAATAATGTTATTCACAGAGAAGCTTTGAGAACTTGTGCTTTGCGCTTTGTAACAACTGAAACTGTCCCATAGTAGTAGAAGTAGAAAGTGTATTTTTGTTTTTTTAGGAGCGTAACCTCAAGTAAAACTTGGGTCACCTGCATGAAGCAAAGAACCTCCTGGGTAAAAGAGGGGAGGGTTGAATCTGCCCTCCTGCAGAAGAGCCGACATGATGCTATTTGGGATGAGAGTGAAGCTAGAGTCACTCTTCTGCTTGTTAGCTCTATTTTGGATTTGCATTTATCCTTTCTGGAAATGGAAGCACATTCTGCTGTACAGTAGTGATCCTTTGCGTCAGTCCATGACTCTGTTATTTCTTGCTTCAACTATGAGTACAGACTCAATGGCCGTACTTGATGCTTTCCTCTTAGGATCTCATAGGCTCTCATGGTTGTTCAAATAGATCCCCCTGTTGTTTTATAATCATTACCTTGGCCCAGATTCACCAGAGCCCTGAAGCACGTGTGTAACTTCAAGAAAGTGATGCAGTGCTTTATCAAATCAAGGCATATGCAAGGATTGGACCTGTGTGGGGTTTGGGGGTTGGTGTTTGGGGTTTTTTTGTGTGGGATTTTTTTTTTTTTTTTGTTCTCCCCCCCTTCCCCTGCCAGCCATGAACCAGCAGAAAGCTGTGAGTCACTGCTTTCTGTAAGACCTGAACAAGCCCTGATGCTAGAAGACTCCTAGTTTCTGTTGGGCTAAGAATGGGGGACACAGATAGTATATCGGCATCTCCTACGTGATGTTGTGATATGCTTGTCAGCATGGTGAAACTGAGTCCTATAAGACAAAACAAAAGGTTTCCAAATATGAAGTAGAAAAAAAGAGGAAAGGATGATTATAAGAATAAAACTAAACCAGTTAGCACAAATCGGAGTTTTCAGTTGCCCTGAGAGTCACTTTAAATTTATTGCTTAAGTGTTACCAGCAATACAATTCCTGATTAAATCAAGGGTAATAAGTTTGGAGATTGTGACAAATGGCACCAATTGCAAATGAATCCATAACCAGCCCTCCCCCTGCTTTTGGTAGCATCTGCTGTGGCAGCAAGCTTTTAAATGCTGTTCCACCAGAGGCAGGTTAACCTGGGGACATGAAGAAAAACCTGCACCCCAGAAATGTTGGGAGAATACTGGGGTTCCTCACAGAGTGACTGTGATCTTCCCACGATGTTATTCTCAAACACTACTTGTTTTTTACTGATTGCTGTTCATCTGTTTCTTGCTCTTGTTCAGCCAGTACAGCTCTTCCATGCACAAAATGTTCTGGTGTTTGCATGGTCCTCATTGTCCTCCATAAGCTAATGGCTCATTCTTTTTTTTTTTTTTTTTTAAAATAGGGAGGGGGCTTTTTTCTCTGCATAGTTATGAATAGTTTTGAGAATATTTTTTTCATGCAGTTATTCTTTCTGCATCCCCCAGCTTTTTTTCTTTCTAAAGTCATCCAGTGATGTCTAGCCAAAGAATCTGCTCTCTGTTTTTCCACCAAAATCTATCTCGTACGTGATACGTTTTCACAGTTCTTCCAAAAATCTGATTGTTAATGGCTCATTTTTTTTTTTTTTTTTTTTTTAAATAGGGAGGGGGCTTTTTTCTCTGCATAGTTATGAATAGTTTTGAGAATATTTTTTTCATGCAGTTATTCTTTCTGCATCCCCCAGCTTTTTTTCTTTCTAAAGTCATCCAGTGATGTCTAGCCAAAGAATCTGCTCTCTGTTTTTCCACCAAAATCTATCTCGTACGTGATACGTTTTCACAGTTCTTCCAAAAATCTGATTGTTTATGCAATACATGCAGCTGTATGCATTTTCTGGCTGCTTTATGTCTTTGAATTTACTTCAGTAAAAATGATTTTAGGTGAAATGTGTCACCAATTAATCAGAGTGTTTCCAATAAGTAGAAAATACACATGCACAGAGAATTTAAAAATAAGATGATGTGAGCACACAGGAGCAAGCTGCTGTTTGTATGCATTTTTGGCATCTCTCTTTGGTTTTGTAGAACTTCTGGCAGATGTTTTGCTGGATATCAGAGAGACAGCTGCTTTTAAGACCAACGTGAATAGATGGAAAAGAGGACAAGCTGACCCGGTTCAAGTTGATTTGATTCTGCCATCTGTATGACTGTAGGAGATTAATGTAAGGAGGAATGAATGGAAGTAATAAGAACTGATTATCTTCCTTTGGGAAAAGACTGGCTCTATTTCTCATAATCGTTGACCATGTTACCCTCCTCATTTAGCATCTAAAATTTGGTTTTGAGCTGCCAGGATGGATTTGGGACACTTAGGGGTCATGCTGCTTTTCTCAGTGTTGTTAATAGGCTATCAGCAGTTTTTGGCACTCTGTTGAAATAAATTTCTTCTGCACTTTGAAGGAATTTCTACAGGTGGACAGGCAATTTTGTTTAGTATAAATCCTCATCTTTGTTACAGTACTGTAAACTCTAGTACTGTTGAGTGTTTGGCATACTTTTAAGTAATAGTAGTAGACTTTTCCTTCTAATATGTGTCCTGTCCTTCTGACAGGTCATTAAAAAGTAGTTTCAAAGACCGGAGCTGAGACTTGAATGTTAAAATGGTATAAGTGCCCAAAAGATTTTTTGAGCATTTTAGTCAGTAGTCATAACAGCAACTAAGAAGTGTTTACTTCCCTAAAAATATGGTGCACCTTCTTAGCAAATTGTGTTCACTGGAAAATGCCAGATCCTTGGTTAAGAGAATTCAGCAGAATTTCATGCTCAGATCTTCCCTCTACGCATCCAGAATATTTCTTTATTCAGTAATTATTCAGAAAATCTCAAGGGAGATTGAATCAATAGAATGATTTGGAAAGATTGAAATGAAATAATTGACATCTTTCAGAATAGGTATTCCTCTAACTTTCCCTGTAGCCCTGGAATAACACTTTCTCAGCACTCCAGTGATGGTTCTTGCCTTCTTCCCTCTTCACCCCATCTTGCATGTATTCATCTCTCGGCTTAGAGTTCAAGCATTTGTGCTTTTCCTTTTTGGCAAGGTAGCATCTTGGCAATATTGACATCTAGATTATGATAACTCCACTTGATGTATGCAGCCTTCTCGGTGTCGACAGCACTGGATGGCATGATGCTTATTGCCCACGTGCTGTGGACATTTACAGGCTTCCTTTAGAAATGTCATCAGAGAAGGCTAAGAAGTTTTGTGACGCTTCCTTGGAATATTATCACTTGCTGCTCTTTTACCTTTTCCTTGATGCCTGAAGTTTGCTTTCTCATCTAAATTACAGCAAGTTGAAAGTCTTCATTACATAACCCTATGCTCTCTAATTTCTTCCTTTACTGTTGTTTGAATATTATGTTAGGTAGTTAAATTCCTTTTTTCTTATCTCCAGGGCCATCCGCAGATGGTGGTACCTTTCATAATAAAGGCCAACGGGCCATTTCAGAAACAGTAAGGAGAATGCTGCCTTCCCTGTGTCTTCCGCAATAAAAAGACATGTAATATAAAGAAGCAAGTAATGGAAACAAGCTCTGAATCCAGATGCTGGAATTGCAAGCTATTTTTTTGGAAACCGTTTGTAATAAATCGGGCAGTTATTCTGCCTCTCTGCATGTTTCCCATGAGCAGCAGATCTGATTTATTTAAAATAAATGCCTCCATAAACTAATTGTGAAATTGCATTGCTGTGCTCCCACCTAGGTACCTTCTGTTAAAGTCCAGGGCACTCATACTAGGAGGAAATTGTGCTAGGACTCTCTGGATTGGTACTTCGGAGTTGTGGGGTGAAGGAGTTGGTGCAAATTCTGCGTGTGCAACCGGCATCTGTAAAGCCACACAAAACATACCAGTTGATGTGTTGAACAACTGGAGGAAAAATAGTGCTGGCAGCCTGGTGTTTCAAAATGTGCTCCCCTGATCGGGTGTACCTTGGGTGCCTGTTAGCGTGTTCAGTCTCTGATTCTAAGCTGTTGCTCAAAAATCAGGAATAGCGATGGTTACAGACAGCAGTGGACACGGGCAGATTCAGCTTTGCCACATGGCTCAGGCAGATACAAGGTCAGCGTGGGGCTTGCTTTGCGTCTGAAGCAGAGGTCTTTTGTACGTTGTAAACTGCATTTACCAGCTTTTGGCATATGAAGTATTGGCTACAAAATGAGGATGTTCTACCAGTGATTTTAAGATGATGTCACTTTGGTGACATGGCACAGAATAGTTGTCTTCCCCCAGTGAATCTGGCACTCCCAGATTGCTCTTGCCAATGTGCTCAGAGTCAGTGGCTTTCATATTTCTTTCAGAATCTCTCCTGTGTTTTTGCTGCTTGCAAACACTTCGACATACGATGCTCTTATCGTTTGCTTCCACAACAGTCGTACCCTAACTTGTTTGAACACTTGGTGTGGACAGTGCTGGTTGCTGCCTGGATCAGCAGAGTTGTCTATCTTTTCTCTAGTGTTTTAATGCTTTTCTTATCGGGGTCAGGTTTAAAAAACAAACAAATGGGGCTGTCATTTAAATTATCTTCCTTTTTTCAAGGCATGGATTCAGCAGCAAGTCCGAGAAATCTGCAGATCGATCATTGCTGAAATTTTGATATTTTGAATACAATGATCTAAGTGCCATAAGAAGAAGGAAGATAGTACTACTTTTGCAGGGAAGAAGAGCATACTAATGCTTTTCTGATTAGGCTGTGTTTGAGGTCTTTCTTCTCTCCCCCCTCCCAATTAAATTATTTTTTGAAAATTTTGTTTCTTTTATTTGTAATTTTTTTTTTTTTTTTGTAGGGAGGTTCCTATGAAGGATGCCAAAGAATATGCAGAATCTATAGGCGCAATTGTTGTTGAAACCAGTGCAAAGAATGCTGTTAACATTGAAGAACTTTTTCAAGGAATAAGTAAGTAAATGTGCCATTTATTTATTTAACTAATTGTGATTGTTTGGAGGTCTTCTGAAAATAGCTGTCTGTTTCGGGTCTAAAAACTTCTTTCCCAAGGACATCAAGAAATCCACTGGGCCAGTAGTATGGCTGCTGTTTATGCAGATGTAAACTAAGAACGATTTTGAATACACCAAAGCAAAACATAGTAGATAGTAGCTACAGGGTAAGCCTATTCCTTCTAAATCTGTATATAAATCCTGACCTGGGTCATATCTTCTGTTTCAGATCAAGCCTGCTGTAGAGGCGATAGTGTTGATCTTATCATGTTGATAAAGACTTAAATGTTGAGAAATGTGCCTGGAGGGCTATGATAAGTAGAAAACTTTAGTCATTGCAGTGGAATCCATGTGCCTGGAGGGCTATGATAAGTAGAAAATAGTCATTGCAGTGGAATCCGTTTAAAGAAATATTTTCTATCCAGGTCTTTTAAACAAGATGAGACTGACATTCCTCATGAGGAGAAGAAAAAATGTCTTGTTCAGTTTGCCTTCTAGGGGTTCCAGTTTTGGTCTCTGGCTGCAAGGGGAAAGGACCTTGTGGGCTGGAAGGGACCTCGGGAGACCTTCAGTCCAACTTCCTGCTCGAAACAGACTTGGTAGTTAATTCAGACGAGGTTGCTCAGGCCATTGTCTGGCTGGACCCAAGAGCAGAGGTTCCACAACCTCTCTGAGCAGCTGAGTCCAGTGTTTAAATAGTCCTCGCAGTGGCATCCCCCCCGGTGTATCAAGTCAGAACCTCTCCTGATTCAATTCTCGGCCACCATCGCTCATTGTCCTGGATGCACCTCGGTAAAGAGCCTGGCTCTGTCATCTTAGCAGCCCTCCCCATAGGTACTGACAGGCGGCTCTGCGGTCCCCCAGAGCCATCTCATCTCCAGGCTGAACAGGCCCCATTTCCTCAGCCTCTCTTCACAGGGCAAGTGCTCCAGCTCCCTGACTGTCTTGGTGGCCCTCCTCTGAACTTGCGCCAGTTTGTCAACATTTTTCTTGTATCGTGGGGCCCAAAACTGGCTGCATTACCCAGCTTGTGTTAGACCATATCTAGAAAGGGATAACCACTTCACCTGATCTACTGGCTTGGCTCTTGTTGGTATGACTTAGGATGCTGTTAGCTGTCTTTGCTGCCAGGGCATGCTGCTGGCTCGTGCTCAGCCTGCTGCCGTCAGGTCCTTTTTGGCAGCGCTGCTTCCCGGGCAGCCAGTCCACAGCCTGTCTCATAGCCAGGGGCTCTTCCTTCTCACAAGCAGGACTTGGCATTTGTCCTTTCTGAACCACATAAGGCTCCCGTTGGCCCATTCCTTCCTCCAGCCTAAGGCCCTCTGAACAGCAGCCTTGCCCTCAAGGGTATTGAATGCACCTCTGAGTTGGGTATCATCTGAGGGTTGAAGTGGGTGCATATTTTTTCCTCCTTCAGGCCACTGATAAAAGGTATTAAGCAAGGTACTCCACTTGTAACTGGCCTAGGGGCAGATACATACTGTTAATCATTGGCCTTCAAGTCTGATGATCCAGCCAGTTTTTCACACAGCTAACAGTCTGCCTATCTAGACTATAACATTCCAACTTAGATATACCAGGATGCAGTAGGAGAAAGTATCAAAAGCCTTGCTAAAGTCAGGTAGATGACATCCAATACTCTCCCTCAATCACAGATCCAGTCATACTATCATTTAGGGCAACCAGGTTGGCTGGACATGGTTTACCCTTGGTAAGTCTATGCTGACTGGTCCTGGTCACCTTCTTCACCTTCATGTGCTCAGAAGCAGCTTCTGAGAGGATTTGCTCCATGGTTTTCCCAGGAAGCAGAGTGAGGCTAACCAGCCTGTAGATCCATGGCTTGTTACTGCTCTTTTTGAAGACAGATGTAACATTCACCTTTCTTCAGTCATAGGGGACCTCCCTCATTCTCCACAACCTTTCAAAAACAATAGGGATGATAAAGAATGGCCTTGCAGTGACATTGGCTTGCTCCCTCTGCATCCTCAGGCTTGTATGGGTTGAGATTTCTGAAGAGTTCCATGACTTGATCCCCTTCCACTACTGGTGGTTCCTCCTTTCCCTGAATCCTGTTTTGGGGTGCAGAGGCCTAGGAGACAGCATGTCCAGAACTCAACTTCATTCTCCACAACCTTTCAAAAACAATAGGGATGATAAAGAATGGCCTTGCAGTGACATTGGCTTGCTCCCTCTGCATCCTCAGGCTTGTATGGGTTGAGATTTCTGAAGAGTTCCATGACTTGATCCCCTTCCACTACTGGTGGTTCCTCCTTTCCCTGAATCCTGTTTTGGGGTGCAGAGGCCTAGGAGACAGCATGTCCAGAAACTCAACTTTGTTTCCCTAAAGTCTTTATTTTATTTTATTTCACATATTCATAATCAGCTCATATTATCTACCACACTTTGCCTGAGACAGGGCCTGTTCAAGTGTTTGATTCGCTTGCATGGGATGTATTTAAAACGGTTAACAAGAACCAATATTCCTAGAATACGCTACCTTTCTTTTACCTCCTTTAAAAAAGGAGTGTGTAACATGGCTGTCTGGAGGAACCGGTTCTTCCTTGTGATAGTTTACTAGATTGTCTGTGTCTGATGGTTGTGAATGTTCTCGCGGAGGAATTCATCCTTGCCACGTAATTAGATAATTAGTTTCCGTCTTTGATAGGTAATGCTGCAGCTGGCAGCGTACACTGTCCCTAATAATGGATATAATAGACAAGGAAAATCAGCTAAATTAAATTTAGTATGAACTAGATACCTAGGCAAGTGCACTTAATTCCACAGGCAATTATTTCTATATATAGAAATATTTTGTCTCAGTGGATGTACTTGTGACCTTATCAAGTACTCAGCAGAGAGAAAGGAGAGAGTTGGTAGTGTATGTTTATAGAAATATAGTGGAAACCAAGTGAAAAAAGCTTAATTAGCAGGAGAATTAATTAGTATGATTGTGACTGGGCAGAGGGTATGGATAACTTTCTGATATTTTACACCAATTCAGTCTTTGTGCAATTTCCAAAAAAGTCTGTTTATGCCCAAGTTGCATGGCAGCATTTCTGCCTTTTCAGTGTATGAAGTCCCTCTCTAGCCATGTCTCCTACCCTGTTGACTAATTTTATTTGTGTGGTGCCCTAGAAGTCATGCTGCAGCTTTAGTTTGCTTTCACGCTGCCCGAGAGTTCATGCCCTTCTCTTTGTGCTGCTGTGGAAGGGCATGGTGCAGCTCCCCAGCCTCCGAACAGGGAGACGGCAACTTCAGTTTACCTTGGATCTTGAAGGTAGATTGTATGTATTGCCTATTTTACAGCCTGGATTTGGAAGGATATTCCAACATGCGTGGAGAATTTCTCCATTAAAAACCTTCTTGAAATTGATACCCCAAACAGAAAGGGTAGACTACATTTTAATTTAGCTAAGCAAATTACCTCCTGCTTGCTTATGCTTTTCGTTTCCCAGGGGTATTTTAACGTAATCATTTTTCCTTCCTAAGGTGTCTAACAACTGTCTCTTTTTCCAGGAAGGATATTCCAACATGCGTGGAGAATTTCTCCATTAAAAACCTTCTTGAAATTGATACCCCAAACAGAAAGGGTAGACTACATTTTAATTTAGCTAAGCAAATTACCTCCTGCTTGCTTATGCTTTTCGTTTCCCAGGGGTATTTTAACGTAATCATTTTTCCTTCCTAAGGTGTCTAACAACTGTCTCTTTTTCCAGGGAAAATGTTGTGAACAGAGTGAAATAATATAATGGGAAAATTTACTCAGCATAATGATACAAAGAAGGCAGAAAATAAAAGGGGAACTGGGATGTTTTCGTGACAACCAGATAAATCTTAGAAAAATTATAGAGATTATAGACAGATCACTTCATTTCTAAGGTTATTATATTACACTATTTTTAAAAGATTTTTTTAAAATAAGTTTCTCTCAGGATTTGAGGATTTGACTGCTTTGAGGGATGTCTTAATAACACAGTCTCAACACAAATCCATTGTCCTCAATTCTCAAGAAAATACAAGACATGAAAGACTAGAATCAGTAGAAGTTTCTGATTTTTTTGAAGATGGGGCAAATCTGGCAGGAGAGGGATTCTGCAGTCAGTGTACTCAGGCAAATAAGGCTGAGGAGGCAGACTAAGCACAAGAGTCAGCAGCGTTGGTGTTCTCCGTGCTGGAGAGTTTTCACTGAGCTGCGTAATGGGATGCAGCTCCTGGCTGTCTGTTGTAGCCCTGTGATTTCAGATGGCCAGCCACTACACTTACCCCGCTTACGTTTAGCAGCGCTTGACTGAAGGCTTGCTGTGATCATGAAACATCACATGGCTGTTTTATTTCTCTGCAAAGAAGAAAAGAATATTTTTAGCACAGTTGTATATTCCCCACTTGGGCTAAATTTTTCCCGATGTCTGTCTTGAAAGGTTTTTGACATAAAAAGGGCGTAAGATTATGTGTTTTTTCATGTGTTCCAATAGGTCTTTTTTAATAGCTGAGTGTCTATAGGATCAAATGTTGTTAATTTTTTATTCCCAGCCTTAGAAGAATCATAGACACAGTGGCTCCTTGTTGCTGGTTTATACTTCAGCAGCAGCAAATATGCCAGGAATGTATTATATGATAGCAGTATAATACAGTATGAAGTTGTGCCTGTGCAGGGGGCATACCAGTTCTGTATTGCCCCTTCTTGGTTGTGGGGCTTTAGTCTGCTGACCACTGCTTGTGCTTGGGAAGGCAGCTTACCCATTAAAACTGGCTGGTTTTCAGTGACTAAACAAGCTGCCCCAAGTGTACTGTCATTTAGTAGCAATCACGCCCTCGTAATTCTCAGACACCCATTCATTTAACAACTCAAATAAGCCCTAGTCACCTTATTCAAATCTAGTACACGCCCAGTTGTTTCTCTTCAGCGTGTGTATTGCCTGTTACCTTAGCATGAAGGTGCCCCAGATAGGAAAGAGAAGATTACATAAAAGCCATCCTCTGTAAATCATAGAATCATTTAGGTTGGAAAGGACATTGAAGATCAGACAGAGCTGAGACTGTACCTCCCAGGTTAATACCAGTCTGCATCAGCAGGTCCAAAGGTAAACAGGCAGTGGGATGAGTAAGCCGCTGAAGAATACCTAGCCAAGTGAAATATGAAATAAACTTGTGTTAAGCAAAAAAAACCAAATGGTGGGCATGCATTATTTTTTGAAGTCTGGCAAATGTTGAGGACTGGTGTGCTACCAAAGGGGGCAAGATTGAAGCATTTCAGCATCTTCTGTCAAAGGTGAGAGGGAACTGAGGAATAAGATTATCAGAATTGCTCTATGGAAAGTGTCTAAAGAGTTGTTAGCACGCTCGGTCTTACTGATGCTAGTACTACAAGGAGGAGAGACTGGCTTGATGTTTAAAAATCCGGATAAGGATGTTCTTCCTAGATGAGGCTTCCTAATTAGAGCAGAGAGTTTCTGTCTCAGGATACAACCTTTCATGTGGTAAATGCTCAGTTATAAATGTATGAAGCTATTGATTTTCTGATGCCTTGCCAGCAGCTCGTATATTGAATATTTAATGTAACCCAAATACTTGTTTCCTAGAAATACTGGGAGATTAAAAAAAAAACAAACAAACCCAATCTCTAGAGTTTACAGTTTAACCAGTTGTATACCAGACAAACTAGAGAGGAATGTACGAAATGTCTGTCTGTGGAACGGGGAGGGATCCTTTCCAGCGGGCATTCGATGTTTGCACTGGCTCGAATGGACTTGGATGGATAGAATTGCAGATGGACGGTTGTTGAGCTTTGTGAGTGATGAGTATGGTGGTTTTCATCCTGTTATCTGCTGATTTGCCGATATCTGTGAACTACTTTGAAGAGGTCTATGAAAGACATTTTAAGAAAAGCAAGTAATTTATGTTACAAAGCAATTCATATACACCATTTTTAAGGCAGCCCAAACTCATAACTGAATTTTTGTAGGGAGTGTTCACCTGTGAAAGGATGGAAAAACATTGCCCTAACTTATGTTTGAGATTATATTCTTTCCAGTTTATGCTCCCTGTGTTCTAGGATTAGTTTTCCTCTTGCTTTCAAATTTTCATGAATGAAACAAAACTTTGGACTACTCTTAAAGTTAAACTTGTGAGGTCCTGGATTTCTCTCCAACCACAGGAGAGCTCTTCAACATAAACTAGTAAATAAACCCAAACAGCCCAAAGTTAATTACAGCAGGACCTCAAATCAGGGTTGGATCTCTTAGTAATTGAAGTCATTAGGCATTCTGTTGTTTACTTTGATGCTTGTAAGCTTTAAATCTTCTTTTTTTTTTTTCTGCAGATTTTAATTAAATGAGCAAAATTTAGTTGTATTTCTGCTTCCCCAACAAGAAATTCAGTGCAGCATTCTATGCTTCTGCTTAAAAAAAAAAAAAAGTAGCTTTATTTTTTTGCATGGAGATGCTGTTAGATATGCTATTAGGAGTATTAAAATAATTGCAACTTAACTATGTTTAGTTATGCAATATCCTTTATTGTAAATATGTGCTACCTTGCCTGAAAACTTATAACATGAAGTAAACAGCAATCATCTCTGTCAGTTGGGGAAATCCTGCTTTGCTGCAAGTATGGGCGAGAAAAAGAACCTAGAGACTGACTAGTGGGCCAAGCTTTATAACCCATGTGAGAGACATGGGGAACTTCTAAAATACCAGTGAATCTGGTTTCAAAGGATGAAAGGATTGGGGGAGGTAAGAAGTGTGACTGTCATAAGTCTTACAGGTGCAGAAAGAGTCTTCTATGCAAATGCCAAAACTGTGGGATAAGATGTGCCTGCTTCATTCCGCCATGCCTTCACAGATGGCTGTGCTTTATTAATGAGGTTTATAGAGAGCAATGCTTTGCAGGGGCTCACCTTGCTGTGATACAGCTAGCAATTTTAGGAGGAGGTTCTGGCCATTGTATAGCTGTTGTACCGCTACTTGAAGAAGTCTGCCTTTTCTCAGGTAAGCCATGGATTTCACATCCTGGACTAACAAAAATCTCTCCTTCCTCCAGCCCCCTAAAAAAAAAAATCAAGTTGTACGTGATTTTCAGGAAGAGAACAGATGGGAGAGATGCGCAGAAAGCCACCGTGCAGCACTGTGATGTCTTGCCTCTTACCCTTAGCAGAATTGTTGTAGTTGTGTTAGATAGTAGGACTGTGCTTCTTTTGGACTTGGACTTCATCATCTGGATGTGCCAGCTCAGGCTGATGACATCACATCTGTTTCCACACTAAACAAATACCTGTTCAATGCACTGTTGTGTTTGTCCCTTTGTCAGCATGGTAACCAGTTGTGGGGTTTTTTCCTTACGCTCAGCTTTAAGGCTGTTTCCAACCCTTCAGGCAGTCTTGTACAGGTCAATGATGAAACTGGTTTAGTGTTAAAAAAACAAAACCAAAAAGCCCAACACTGAGCCTGATTTTTCTGAGCCAATGGATGTCACAGCTTGTAACTGGAGCATCGCAGTACAAAAAGGAACAAAGAGAGCAGATTTTATTACTGTGATGGTGCATCGTGCTTCCAGCTGCAGCAGAGCAATCCCCATCTGCCTGCCTTCAGGTTCTGCTTGCAGAGCTGTCACCTGGTCCCTGTTGTCTCTCTTGCTTCCCTGCTCCAGTTTTCATTTTTCTCCTCTCCCATTTTGTTTACCTCTTGTCCCACCCTCCCATTTCCCAATCTCTTTGCCTCTGGCAGTCTCAGAAGCGCAACTCCCAGAGTGCTGATTAATCTCTTTACATTAACAAGTCACAGATTCAATAGCAGGAGTTGGAACTCTACCAACATTGGAGAAGACTGACCTTCATCCTGGACTGCCTCGTCCATTGAGAAGACTGACCTTCATCCTGGACTGCCTTGGCCCAACTCAAACATGCCAGAAAGGAGGAGATGCAATTGATTTAGTGCTTCCCACCTGTTAGCCTGGATGGTTCACTTCAGAACCATGGCAATTTCTGTAACCCTACATTTGAGCAGTCTCTTGTGACACTTACTATTTTACAGGCCATGGTGTGTTTACTGGAATGAGGTCATGGAGGACACCAAGACCTCTGCACGAATGTGTAGAGGTGCATGTTTACAAACAGTTTTGTTGCACAAAATCTGTGAAACATGGTCTAAACATTAGTGAAATGAAACCAAAATAAATAATCAGATAATTAATACAAGTGCGAAATCTAACTTTTAAACTGCAGTCAGCGGATCTCACGCCGTAGAAATACCAGCAAGGGGGAACCATATGGAACTTTTATACTGTCTCAGTAATAGTATATCCTGAAGTTCCTCATTTCACCAGTTCAGCTGCAGAGTTCTTAGATAAATGTATGCGCATCTGTGTTTCTCTGTGCGATTGACCGTTTCATCTGGAATCCTAAGATGTGCTGTTGGTGGTCTTTGGCAAGCTGGCTAGTTGTGGCCTGCTCTGCAAAATGGAGAAAAGACTCTATTTATGGTCTAGTTTGTCATCTTTAAGTTAAGCAACAGAAGATTTCAATCTCTCATGGACCTTTTGAGCTGACTCTATCTTAACAGAGCAGTCATCGGTTTGAAGAGGAATTGTCTTTATTTATTTGTTCAGCAGGAGAATGTCAGGGCACTACTGCTCTTTTCTGACATCAACTGCATGAAAGAAATAGCATAAAGTAACAATGCTGTAGGTTATCTAATACAGCAGTATTTTTTATTGCTCTGGAACAGACGCTCTGTATGCCAGTGAGATATACTTTTAAAATGAGTATATACTTTCTAAAATTAATTCAGTTTATGATCTCTGTTGATCCTGACTCAGTGCCAGCTAGATTAGTTATTCTGGCCTTTGAACTTAAGTGCTGTTTGATGGCACTATGGCACAGTGCCAAATATGGCAATATTGATGCCATATTTATGGCACTATGGCATAGTGCCAAATATGGCAATATTGATGCCATATTTATCAAGAGATGAATGACAAGATGAGATGATCACGGTGCTTTTAGGCAGCAATAGTGATTGAGCTGGTTTAGAAGCAGGAAGAGTAGATGCAGGCTCAGCATTTCACTGCTCATCCTTAGTGTTCTGCTGCTGCTTAAACCTTTCTCTGTTACAGCGTCTGCTGTGAGACTAGCTGTCAAGGAGGCCCAGGGAGAGACAATCAGTCAAACAGATTTCTGACTGATTATTTTTATCCACTTCCCCTGACCCTTGGTGAAAAATGACTGGATCATTTGCTGTGGAGCTGGTTGTCAGGTGTTAGACTGAGCTTTATGCTCAAAGAGAGTTACTCCTGTCAGCTGCGCATCAGATGGTAAAAGCTGCCTGGGCAGGGATAAGTCTTGTTACTAAAACTAGAATGATTTAACTTGGTGGTTTAATAAATCTGGTAATAAGAGAAATAGTAAGTGAGAGAAAACTCACCTACTAAAAAAAATAAATCTAAAACTTGAAAAACTTTTAGACTGTTTAAAGATTTATTTCCTTGTATTGAATTCAAGGGGGGGTATCCAAACAGCAGAAAACATGGCTAGTTAATGACAAACAGCACTTAAGTTCAAAGGCCAGAATAACTAATGAGCAAATATTATGTCTAGAGGTTTTTTTTCTCTTTATTATTTGTAGTTGTTATCTGTGTGGTTTTTATCGTTTTGAGAAATGAAATAAATCAAGGTGATTCTTAATGACATATATTGTGTCCTGGTCTGAACTGGATGAAGTGCTCGCTGACCTTGAAGCCTGCAATGGCTTTGCTCCAAAGATAAGCTTGCCTGCTTCTTTGCATGCCCATCGAGAGTGCTGTAGAAAAGACTTGAAACTCATAAGAAATATGAAATGCTGAATGAAAAACAATAGAGGTAATGTAGTTGTTTAATGCGGACTTCTAAAATGAAAGTTAAGCTAGTTTGTATGTTAAAGCTCTCCTCTTCCAAACTTGCTGTTAGAAGAACCAAATGTTCAGAGAGTATTTGCTTAGTGGTATGTTATGGAAACTGTCTGTAGATTCCAACTAGCTACATTGTGCTCTGAGTCAGATTGACAGGGTTTTATTTTAGCTGGGACTGAGTTGAAAGCACTTTGGAAATAGTAGGTACCTAATGCAGAAGTTCTCTCCAGGTCTCTACAACAACAGCATTACCTTCTTGGAAAGCCTCTCGCAGGTATTACGTTCTTCATGTTCTCTAGAGTTTTAAGAATTAGTGGATTCTCTTTATCTCCAAACAAAGCCAACAGAACTAATGCATGTAACAACTGTGTCTATAACCACCTCTTCTGTTTTTTATTTTACTTTGGAAGGGCACTTATAAAGTCCAAACCTAATGTAAGCAGGGTGTGAAGTTGATATTTCAGTGACCTAAACAGACTGTGGCATTGTAATGTCAGTGCTTATACATGCTTCAGCCCTCAAGATACCTGTTTCTCACTCTGTTGGACCAAATACAGTATCTTTAGCTTAGTAATGTGAGGAATTTTTCCCCTCTCATTCAGCTGTACAAACACCCAAGAGTATCTGCTTCAAAAGTCACACTTTTGTTGTGTAACATACCTGTTCAGAACTGACTGAATAAGAGAGGTGAAATTTTGGTGGGCTTGACCAAAGGTAATTCAGGGACAAGTTTTACAGATGAAATTTTGCTGTTTGATTTCATTGGGATTGGATTTTACCCAAATGCTTTTAACTTATCCTTCCACAACCACTCAGCCTCCTACAACCACCCCCCCAGGTAATTTGTAGGACTGAGGCTTCAACATAGGAACATAATTCATAGAACATTTGGCAAGAGAGAGCTGTGAATAAACACAGCAAAGGATGGGGAAATCTAAACTGTAAAATCCACCTGGATTATGATGAGCTGTTCACAGGAACTTTATGCTCTCTGAAAGTGGCATATAACAAACAAATTGTTAAATATTTTAACTCTTGTAATATAACATGGGTAATAGTAAAACCAGGAGTAATTAATAGAAAGTACATTCAACTTCAGAAAAAATTTCCAGCAAATCCACAAGGTAATGAGAAAGTTATGTTACCATGATTGTAAGCTCTCCAGGATACTGATGGAGAGATCACTCAATGGGTTTAATGGAAAAGCCAGGCCCACACCAGAGACAGAGGATAGATTGGACCTGGGAGGATCTTGTTTCTCCATTTATAATTCTAATTATTAAGCATGTTGTATGTTGTCCCTGAGTAGGAAGCCAGTTAGACAAAAGGTGCAGCACTACTAAAAGGGCACACAGGGGAGGGAGTTGGAGCAGTGCCTTCTGTCCCTGGGAGGGATCTCTAGCTCTCCTGTGATGGCTGAAATTCTTTCAAACACTTAAAATAATCACCCCATAAGATGATTAAAAAGTCAGGAGAGTTTGGGGGTGGTGGTGGTGTTAAGTAATCAAAGCTGCCAACTGGAAAGACATGGGTACCCCTCAAAGGAGGGAGGGATTCAATGAAAGAACAGATGATTTTTTTTTTTTTTCTTTTTCAAGTATAGGCAGCATGTGTTTAGTTACAGTGCTCTGTAAAACTTTAGTGTACAAGGACTAAATGCCATGCAGATTTAGGACAGGCAAGAGCTTGTTAAACGAGCACCATTCACATTTAAGTGGAATTAGGAGAAAGCTGAGTATTTTCTCTTTCTTAGATGTAGGGTGCTCAGTGAGGTAAGTTGTTGGGTTTTTTTTAAATACATGGATAACAATTTCAGTGTACTTCATGCATTCTCAATAGCCATATTTCAATTTTTTTTTTTTAAATGTCAAAATTTTCTTTCATAAGCAGGATGCAAGGAAAAAGATTCAAGGTACACAGGAGACGGTTGTTTTCTGGTGAAGTTTCACAGATGTAATTCTTATGCAAGCTAAATCGTCCTAACTGTTATCTGCATGTGTTGTTACTACATCAGGAAAATTGAATTCACTGTCTCCTGGTGTGTTTCAGGTCGGCAAATTCCACCCTTAGATCCTCATGAAAACGGTAACAATGGAGCAATCAAACTTGGAAAGCAGACTTCACAGACGGGTAGGCGGTGCTGCTGACCCAACTTGATCTTTTTAGATTTACTTGAAAAACAGCACCGTTTTGCTTTTTTCACTGAGGAAGGACTTCATGATCTCAGTGATGTGGCTCCTTATCTTGAAAGCAGTGATTTCAATACTTCCCATGATCAATAATGCAAGGACCAGAAGCAGAAAGCTTTACTTCAAAGGGATTTTGCAAAACCTAGTTGGAAAATCCTCTCTAGTATCCTGTCAAAATTACAATGTCAAAGTGCTCCGATTCTCTGTTTAAGCCAATGACTGTTGGTTTTCTTTTTTAATAAAAAAATCCTTTTATATATAAATTTTAGATTTGCTGCAAAAACTTCTCTTCTTACATTGCAAAGTGGACTTGGCATGTTTTTAGAGTCTGTAATAATAGGGTGAAAAAAACCCATAAAACCTGATTTTTGGCTTACAGTTTCTCTGCCATCCTTCTAGCTGGACTCTGCTTCAGTGTTTTTCTAAATCTGTAGCTTCATCTCGTACTTTCAGTAAACATCAGCAAGAAATGGACTGAGTTTGCTGACTAGAAAAAAAATGGATCCAAAGGATGAGTGAGTGCAATTTTTACAGACTAGAAGTCAAAACCTGTGTCAGGAGGTGCTGTGTATGTGAAAGAAGGAGTTGTCATGAAGGAGACTGCTGGACCCCATGCAGTTCCAGTCTGCTCTGGAAAGAAGTGAAGATGCAGCCACTGTGCTTTGCCTGAATTGATTCCCTTTCTAGGGCGTAGGCTTCATTAATTACTGAAATTGTAAAAACGCAAACGCCAGCTTAATCTCCACTGCTTACCAGGTTTCCTCCAAATCTGTGCCCCAGACCAAAGTTGTTTCTGCTCAGAGACGCCGCTTCCTTGGTTTCTAAAAGAGTGCCACGCTGCCCCACTCCTTTGTGGTCTCACTGCAGCGCTCCAAGAAGTCTTCAAGTTGGAAGAAGATATTTCTGTACGAAATCAGCTTAAGAGAGCACAATATAATTTGGGGTTAAAGGCTGGAATCTAATAAAACAAACCAGAGCATTTCTTTACAAATGCAATTCTGTGAATTTGTGGAGTAGTCCCCTCACCCGTGTGGGGATGCGGTATGAAAGACCCACTCTGTGATACCTTTGAAGCTTGACGCACTTGAAAATACAGTGTAGAAAAAAAATATCCAATAGGTGGTTATGAACTAGAAATAATGTAAAACTCTATGTATTCTCCACTTCCATCTTTCATGAATGTGAGTGACTGACATGATAAAATACAAATTTATCTTCATCAATTTCATTGGAAATTGGAACTAGGGTAAGAATGCAGGCTTCAAAACCAAAGCCTGGCTTGCGTTCCACAACATTAATTTGTTCTGTTATGAGGAAAATTAACCTCACTGCACATTTTTTTGGGGGCTTATAAAAAGCAAACAAAAGGGAAAAACAACTTTCCACAATAAATCATGAACAGGTGGGCTAGAGCTGGGTTTCCGTGTTTATACATAAAAAACAGACCTTATTGCTTGGTTGTGAGATTGCTTTGATAAAACGGCACTAATTATTAGGGCTTGAAACAGAGCCAGATGAAATCAATGGGAACGTTTCTTTGTCTTCAGAGGGCTTGAAGTAGTTATAGGTGGGAAACATCCCACTGGATTTTTCCTAAGAATCTAAACTGCATAGTTTTTTCACATATAATCCATTTCTCAGATATTTTAGATTCCTTTGAAAGCACTCATACTTGAAAATACGCCTTTGAATAATACACAGACTCAGACAGCTACCATGAGAAAGGATATTTCTGGTAAACTTTCAGTTGTCACCTGTGCTGATACATGCTCCACGTTGCTGCTTCATTGCAGCAACTATTTTACAGATAATCCAGGCTTATTGAAAGGAAAATTCAGCAATCGTTGTTGATAGTCGGGGAGGGAGACAGGCTCCTTTAGGGAATATTTCATCCCATCCTAGTACAAGCAAGTCTGCCATGGGTGCCTGGCTCTTTCAACTGGCTACGGAGGGAGAGGTTAACCTGTCCTTCAGCGCTAAAGTGATACCAAACTTACCAACATCACAGATTCATATAATTTATGGGATCTATGACCCAATGCTGCAAGAGATCTGGTTCTTCCTAAATAAAACCCAGTAAAAGGTTAGACCTGTTACCAAGAAAACAAGGTGAGATCGAACCCATGTTTTTAAAGGTGTCTTAAATTTTAGTTCAACATATAGTAGTTATACATAACTGATTTTTAGGCTTTCATAAATCTTTGTGGCATATTTCTTTTTTTTTAATGTGACATCTCAAAACTCGTCAAACCCTACTTGAGATGTCTAAAAGTTTTGTAAGACAATTCTACGAGTACCTTGTATACTCTAATTTATGCTAGAACTGGCAACTGATGCTGATCTGTATGGAATAGATACTGTCTTGAACAACCAGCTCTCACAGCTGCCATTGAGCTATATGTGAATCAGAACAGGTTTATGAGTTATATGTTAAAATAGTTTAAAATTGGAAGTTGTTACAATGGATGTCTGGCAGATTTTAAAATTCAAATGTTGGCTAAGTAGGCTCAAAGATATTTTTGTATTTTGTGGGCCAAATCTAAATCACCTTATTCTGCTTTTAGTCAAGAAAAAGACTTAAATGAATAAGGATTCTGATTGTATAAGTTCTTGAGATTTGGGTTACGGTGAGCTTCAGTAGGGAACTCTGAAAAAATAACTGTGCTGTGCAGAGCAGCTCGCATTTTTTTTGGAGATGGGGCTCACCTTCGATGATGTTGCCTCTCTGCTGTTCGTCAAAGCTAAAGTGCAGCTTTCACCCACCTCATCAAATGGGGGAATGTTTTGTTTTAAAAATTGCGATTTTTCAAATGTAAAATTCATGATTTCTGCTTCCTTTTGTTGCCTGTGGTGCTTGGAAAGTACTACCACCCTTCATAAACAGCCAGAAAAATGACATACAAAAAAACCCCAAACTCGGAGTCAAAAGTTTCAGCAGCAACTGGAATTCCTCTTAGTAGTTAACGGCTGGTGAAAAGCTAAATTACTATACAGGAGCACCTGACTCTGTAGCTGATCTGCTCTACTACTACTACTACTACTACTACTACTACTAACAACGCTGCAGTTCTAGGTTGGCCAGCTGGTGCTGGATTTGTCCAAGATTGGTTTTCTCAAGAGAGCTGGCAGCAGGACTGAAGCACAGGCTGCAGTGCCAAGGATGTTTGGTGGAGCTTGTTTGCACCGTGACTCAAGACTGTGACTGTCCAGTTGTGGGTGACTTGCTTTTCTGGCTTGTCATGAACTAGTTTAAAAACATGATTATGAAGGAACTAGTTTTCATATATGCTCTGCATATGTGTGTGTATATAAGTACAGTTTTATATTGTTATGCTGACATGTAGTGTTTTTTCACTATGTCTGGTTCTCATATACTGCACATTGTATTCTGTAAGTACATTTTTTGTAATGGTTATTTCACCTTTATGAACTTAAAGTTACGGATCAAAGGTAGCAAGAAGACGGAGATACACATAGGTACAATTGTTGACTTGCCATTCTTATGCATGAAAATGGCGTATTATAGAAAAAGTTTGTCTTGCAGACTGAGAAATCTAAAAAAGGCCATTATTATCCAAGAATTGGGACTCAGAAGTAATAAAGTTACACTCCAAAAAAAGAGAAAAGGAAAAAAATTCATTATTTTTGTTCATGGTACAGCAGGGCTATCTAAAGTGCTACAATGTAACATGGGTTTGTATCAATACCTAGAAAGGTTACCTGTCATGCCTTGTCTTCACTAATCCTTCATGGCACGTGGTAATAAGCGTGACTAGATAGATTATACATGCGAGCACTCTGACTATAATCAGTCCTTTTCAGTACAGTGATGATATATTTTACTATCCTACCCTTAATTATTTAAACCAGAGTCAGTGATAAATTGTAAGTTTAAAATCACCTGCCTAGTACTCTTCCTCTGTTTTGTTTATATAAGGGCTTTGACTGGGCTGGACCCACTCGCTTCATGTATGGGATGCTACAATCTGTTAATACTTTACCTTCTGTTTTACATATTAATTGTATCATACCTAATAATATTTTTTGCCCTAAAATGTAGGTTTTGTGTTTTATTTAACCTACACTGATTAACGCTAATAAATGTTCTAAATACCTCTGATTTGGGGATGTCTCTGGTTTCAATGAAGCAGAACAAAATAGGTCCCATTTTTCACATCGTTTGCTCTTGAAAAAGGGCTGTCTGCAGTCTGTGGATTGCTTACCTGGGATTTAAATGCTGCTTGAAATGTGTGTGGCTGGCCTTTTAGCAGAAACTGAATGCATTCCTGGGGGATCCTGCAGTGCAGGTGAACTTTCAAAAACAAGAAGAAGATTATCTGAAAATCCCTTTGCTAAGTTATTTGATTTATCCATTAGAAGAGAGGTACCTGAGTGGCCAGTATCAGCTTGGAAATTTAGAATAGCAGCTGTCATTAGAAAGTGAGCTTGCAGTTACCACTTGCTTTCAATAGCAGCCATGACTACTGTGGCTCATAAGACACTTTCTCTTTTGTATCTTCTTTATTTTGGTGGTACGTTTAATTTTTTTTCCTACTTTATGTCCCTCAAACTTGTCTTCAGGAGTTAAGAATTAACACTCCCTTAAGAAGTATGCAGTATTTCATACCTCTTAGTGCTATTGTTTCAAGAGGTCTTTAAACTCACCAGAAGTTTTTTGCACTGTCTGGTTCATATTTTCGAAGTTGCTACCACAACTATGAGGACTATGAATAAAGAGTTGGGTTTTTTAAGGAAAAACAGGTTTTTGGAGTAAGGCTTTTCTAACTACCATGATAAATTCAACACACACCAGTACACAAGACGCACGGTAACTCAAATAACAGCACAGAACACCATTTCTCTCTGTAAGAAGAAACCAGTATTTCAAAGGGGATTACATAGGTTGTGAGTTTAGTTACTGCTTGAAGATACCCAGCAGGATCCGTTCCCTGCTTTAAAGCATTTATAATCACATTGAAAAAATTATGTATCTTATCTCCAGCTATGCATAAATAAAAATGAACCCAGGTACATAACTGTAAAAGGTGATGTACTTAATTAAAAGAAAGCATAAGGAAGCCCCTCTTATCTATTATCAGTGTGTTGGAAAATCAGAAGTGAACATTGTTTTTCCTTTCAGTGTGGAAAGAGAGTCGTGGCCCTCGATGGATCAATCCTTGCATTATCAATGGGATGTTTTACATGGCTTGGAAGCATGTTCTTGTAGTGCTTTAGGTTAGTTTAGAGTTGAATTTAGCAATGAGAGGGGAGCTGTACAATTGGTTGGAAAATAATCCTCTGCTTTCCTTTTGAAGACTGAAGGTTGTGTCTTGGGGTACTTAAGGAAAACTATTTGGCATTTTGGCCTTCAAAATCTTCATGACAGCAGCTTCAGTCTTTCTGCAAAGAGCAACATAGGACACCCTGCTGTGATCTCCTGAAATCAGGACAGCAAGGCTAATGAAATAGTTTGTGTATCTACTTCATACCTCCACCCCCTCACCCAATCTGTAAAAGTGCTTAGGCTACTAACAGGTTTGTTAAATGCCTCCCTTCCCTGAAAGGAAAACAGTAAGCTGCAGGATTTTTTTTCCTTTTTTTCCTTCCTCAATGTTGTTTTACACAAGGCTACAGAGTAATTTTTTTAAAAGCGTTAAAACACTCATGAGAGGATAGGGCGGCTAAAAGTGTTTCTACAAATGCCTCCGTTAATTGGTGCAGGTTAGTCCCTAAGGACTCGGCGTCAACGATAGGATGCATTCATATGTAATGGGGTTCTTGACCATTAATAAGATCCGCTTTTGATTACATCCATTTTTTAACAGCTGGACCAGTGCTAACTCCATTGCTTGATATAAATGCTCTCTCACTGTCCAGAAGTAAGAGTCTTCACTAGAAACTGTAAAATCAATGGTTGACCGCATTTAGCAGGTTAAGATGAGAAGGAATAATAGCATAATGTAGCATAATACAGCCTTTTTCATGTCTGAAAAATGGATTTTAGATGAGTTTCTTCTCTCTCGATTAAGCTCTGTAAGACGAGTCCTTACTGCAAAATGTCTGTATTTTTACACTTCTGATACTTCCAAGTGGGTCTTGATGCAGATTAGTTTGCATTATCACTTATCACTGCTGTGTATTTTGTAGGAATATGAGGACAGGCTCATGATATTAGCATTCATAATCACTGTGTTTTCAATAGATACGGAGTAGAAGTGTCACTGAAATCGTTTTGTAACACCGTTGTTGTGAAAACCTGAAGATAGTACACTGGCAGAACTTGAAGTGTAAGAGACCTGTACTAACTTGCATTTAGTGTCACACCGATTAACAAATTTTTAATAAGATGTCATTATTCAGTGCAGGAAAGTCTAGCACTAGGGTGGAAAAGAATTTTGAGGCTTCTGGTTAGGTATAAAACATTTATCAGCTTGAGAAGGATTTATTTTTTCTTTTAAATTACTCCAGCCAGAAATCATTTTTATCCCTGAGACTCCCTGAAGTATTTAAAAAAAAATACGCTTTCTTTGAAAAGCACTGACCTTGTTTTCTCAAAAGCTCCCTGAGAACCCAAGCTTTGTCTTTCCCATCATCTGTCAAAAATTCTTTGAAACACACCTTATTTATGATGAAACGCTCAACCTTTCTGATTGCCACACTTTGAGAATTTTAGAAAACAAAAATACATTTCCCCCAAAGTCCGTTTAATTCACATTTATTTTACCTAGTCGGTGCCACTCCTGCTCTCTCCACGACAGTAAAATACCTGTTTAAATAAGAAGATAAATACCTAACAACTAAATCCCTGTTCCCCTACAGCAAGTAGAGTACTCTGGGGAAATGATCTGTTACAGGCTGAGAGAGAGACAATCCCTAGGCTTCTGATGACTTATTGACAAGTACCAATCAATAAGGAAGTCAGCTTACATGTCTAAGAGATGCCCTTGAGGAAAATGAACATCACATTCCTTCCTCTTAGTCAATATAACATGACTTCGGGGGCAAGTGATAGCATTGCTGTTACTGACTTAAAATAAATAAAAAATTAATAAGAGGATAGTGACAGTTTCTCTTCGCTTGTTTGATAGGGTTGAAATGTAGGTTAAGCACCTTATAAAAGAAATCCCTGCTTCTTGTCATCTTCAAAGAATCTGGCTGCTTTGCCGACAAATATATGTCGGGAGTCTTCACAGAGATTTAGCAAGAAAGAGCAATGGATGCAACCTGGATGACACAGTGCATTTCAAAATCCCTTTTCAATATTCTAGCTCTGCAAAAAATCAAGTCATCAGCAAACCTAGAATCACTACCAAATATCCAAGTTCCTGTCTGTGTTCATCACTCAGCATGTGGGACAATTTTGCACCGTAGATATTTACCAAAAAAGCATAAAATGTGTAGTAGGAATCTAATAAGAGCCCTCAGAAAGAAGGACGTTCAAAATAAAGACTTAAATTTTCTGTGCTATTTTTTGAGACAGTCAGGAACCCAAATGAGAATGAAATAGCTTTCTTGGCACCGTTCCCTTTAGAGATACCATTTGTCCTCTGAGTTTTACCACACTCTGCAGGTCATTCCTGGTTCTCAGGGAAAATTTGCTTTCAAGGTGGCAACCTGAACCACCTGCTGGCACCTAACCAGCTCTCCTCCTACGGCACACCTTTAACACGGAACTATAGTTCTCCCTATAGTCACAGTAAGGGAGGACAGAAGTCTTATTAGCTGCTGACGTTTCTAATGGAGGTGACTCAGTTTCTTGGCAGTTTTGAATACAAAGGAGGCTTTTGAGATATGCTGGAAATAGGAACTCGTAATGATCTAGGAAAGGGCTCTCAACAGATAAACTTGTTTCCTTGTGACAGAGAGACATACCAGAAAAGGAAACGCTTTTTTTTTCCCCTAAGTTTTTCACCACGGTCTTTTTTTTTTTTTAATGTTTTTAGGAGGTGAAATTTCTGGAGGGGAAATAGGTTTCTTGAAATGAGAACAAAGCCAAAATGTCACGTTGATTACAAAATTCTGAAGAGGGAAAATAATGTTTAGAACTGAAAAGAAGGGACAAAAAACATGATGATGTCCTACCCTGGAAGATACTTTACGTGGTTGGTCACACCCCCATCAAGCTGATAAAGAAGGGACAAAAGCGATGTCTGAAATAGAAAATATGGATTTAGGGTAAAAAGGATACCACATTTTAAATGGTCAAAGAGTGCATATACATGCATTTCATGGCACGGCCGCGTTAACACCGTTGTTACTTGAGAACCCTAGCTAAAAAATGAGCATAAACAAATACAAGATTAAGAGTGCATCAGGTGCCTAGACTCCACCTGTAAAAAATGATACCATATCTTTACCTGTGGGTATGCCTGAATTTACATAGTACAAAGTCTGCTGAATAAAAGATGATACCCCTTCACGTAGTCCATGACACATCGGTTACTGAGTTGGAGCCCTGAACAAAGGGCTTTGGCTAATACATTCCAGTGCACTTACGTAGCCACCCTGCCTGCATGGTTTAGCTTTTCATGAAGTTTGATTCTGGCTCAACGATGTCTTGGAATGATGAGTAGTTTTGCACAAAAAGGGGAAATTGTTCCAGAGAACACTAAGGAAGGAAGGAAGGATGAGGTGGTGATAAATGTATCCAAGTAGATTTGCATTAACTGATTTAATCACAGCATGTAGTATGTACGTAAGTACTTGCTCCTGGTAGTATAAAGGCTTTACAATAACACAACATCCATCACTGGAAGATAAAATGGAGGGATTTTTATTTATTTTTCCCAGGAGGAAATCGATGCCTTAGAATATCCACAAGACTTGAGTCATCAAGTCATCACCGTCAGTGGGCATGTCTTTCAGACAACTCGCCTCATCTCACTGTGAATCACGCACCAGCGAAAGATGCATACCACAGCAGAAAATTGCACCCTTTCTTGTGTGATAGACACAGTTTAAAAAATTACAGGGCCTGAAGCAACTACCAGATTAGAAGGAGAGCCTCCGTCTGAGAAGCCTGTTTCACATCACATCAGTGACAGCGAGGTGAGGATGTCTGGGAGCTATGGGTTTCAAAGCTCTGGAAAAGTGGTTAGCTATTTGGCAAGATGACTCAGCCCATGTCTCTGGCAGTGCAGGAGAGCCTGAAGTCATTGAGGCTGCCTTCTGACAGGTCTGCTTTTGAAGAAAGCTAGCATTTTTGGTGAAATGGTGCCAGAATTCCCATGAGAGATCCCCATTTCCTGAGACGTTTGAGGAAAGATGTGTTCCCCGCCATTTTCAACCAGCATTGGAAATTTTCCTTCCACTTAGCAGGAGCTCGAAGGCGTAACTAAATCCTGGATGTTAGATAATTCCAACGTGTATTTTAAACCAGCCACCCACAGGCAGGAAATTAGAGTTCAGGAATTTGTGATTTTCTTTTGCTATCTTCAGGTCATGCTGGAAATGTAAGCAAGCCCTGTTTCAAGCTAGGTGGCCTATCTGATTTCATACACAACCATGTCATAGAAAGTGTGTGATGAGGTGATACAAAGACTCTCTGTAAAATTTCAGTCATCTGCAATTTTAAACAGAACCATTACTATAATGTCACAGTTGTCACTTATCTATGTCTTCCATACTCAGAGCTGGTCTATGGAGAGTGAGATTTTGACTGAGTATAAATTGTTTGCCTTCTCCCACCGGGGTAAATGCCTCCAATTTAGGTAAATGCCTCTCTTCAACTGCCATCCTTCTATGAGGCCATTGAATAAGAGCAATGTGGGGCCAGGGCTTTGAAGCCTTGAGGCTTGAGGTTGCCTCGGTGTACGTTGAATTACCACACTGTCAGGCCTCCATGCAACTCCATCACTTTCATCAGAACTGACCTCTGATTTGCCTCATACAAGAGTAGGCTTCATGGGTGTTTTTGTGCATTTCTATGTTTTCCTGTGAGGCAACTGCAAATATTTCATTTCCTTGTGATGTCATCTGGTATCTGCTGATAACACAGTGAAGCAAAGTGTTGAGTTTTATTTTAACTCATACAAAGGCAACAAAGACAGTGAAAACCGAAAATGTGCAAAAGTCTGTTTAAGCTCATCTTGGGTAAACTCCACTGTTCTAGTTTCTAGAACAGTAGTCAGATAATTGATAGATGTTGCTATGGTTATCCCATCAAGCGAATTACTTCTGCTTGCGTTTAAGAATGAATCCATCTATGTTATCCAGGCTGAAACAATCGGAAGTTAGGTCAGTCATAATGTGGCCAGAAGCCCTCCCATCCTGTTCAGTCTTTTATAACGAGTTGTTACTGAAATTTGTTAGAATTGAGTCAGTGGCCCAAATGAGTCATTAAGAAACCTCTATCCAGTTCACCTTCTAAGAGACAAACATAAGATTTATAACCTTATTTCACCTTTCAATAAATATAAAGGAAAAAGATTGGGAAGAAATATCATGCGCGATGTCACTGGAATACACAAGCTTTCCCAAATGCATGACAGTTTTTAAGGAAGAGCCTAATTCTCAGATTTAAAATGTGACTTAGTAAAAATGTAACTATGCAGCTCCTTGCCTTGCTGTCCATCAAAGCTATCCAGATCAAGCCTCCTAAGATGTGCTGCAGATTACATGCCAGACTTGGAAACTCAACTTAGAATGTGAAAATTGCCTGAAGAGCGATCTTTTTGGCTTAGCCATCCCTAAGATTGAACATCCAATATTTTAACTTAACTTGGTTAAAAGTTTTGTTACTGATGCATAAGCCAAAATCCAGCTCAGCTGTTTCTGTCACAATTGTATTGTCTCTGAATAGCTAACAAGAGCAAAATGCAAAATGCAAAATCTCCTTTTTGCCTTTGATGTGAGTGAAACTGAATTCACTTGGGGACTAGCTTCTGGATAAGAAAGCACAGTTTTTACTAAGCTACTTTGAAAAGCTGTTTTTTTTCTGGTATAATAATGAAGTGATATGAAATGCTTTCCCTTTCATTGTATGTGTGAGAGAATGTTCATCAGTGAAAGCAAAACACATTTAAATCGTCAGGGTTGAATGCTCCCAAGAGTATGACAAAAACTGGTGGAGATACTCTTGGAGCCATTCATATTCATTCTGAACAAATATTGGTGCACAGGGGAAATTTCAGATGACTGGTAAAAAGTGAACGTGGCACACTGTAAAGAATAAATGTGGTGGGTTCGGATAATTACAAGTATTACATAGACCCTGGGCAAAATACGAGTAAAGACAGATATGGGAAACAAATAGAAATTAATTCATAGGTAGTAGCTTGTATAATGTTAATCAATATATTTTTAATGGAAAATAGGTGCATTCCAGCAACAGGACGAGACTAAAATGCAGTTGCTTAAGGTAGATGTATTAGAATAGAATCATAAAATCATTGAGGTTGGAAAAGACCTCTAAGATCATCGAGTCCAACCGTCAACCCAACACCACCACGCACTAAACCATGTCCCTAAGCGCCTCATCTACTCGTCTTTTAAATACTTCCAGGGATGGGGACTCCACCACTTCCCTGGG
>NW_008795863.1:3710486-3718191 GCF_000699145.1 Aptenodytes forsteri | reverse complement strand
GATCCCATCCGGCCCCATAGACTTGTGAGTGTCCAGGTGGCCTAATTGACCTAATACACAGGGATTACTTTAAGTCATTTGATGTAGCCCTGCATGACAATCTGGTAAAAAAACCCAGTACTATACAAAATCAATTTACCTGTATCAAATGCTCTGCGAACCAATTAGCAGCTACATCAGCGTGTTTCTACTCTCTTCTAATGGGTTATTTAACGGCTTCAAAGGATCCAACGCAGTTCAATGTCTTTATCAGTGATCTGGAAGAAAACATAAACTCTTTGCTGATAACTTCGCAAATGTCACCAAAATTGCTGGAAAGGGAAGAACGAAGAGAACAAAACAACATAAGGGTATTTAACATGGTGCTTCAGATCTTAAGCCTTAAGCCAGTATTTAAAAACAGGATGAGTCTCAATGTGGAAGAGATACTATCCCCCATCTGTCTATGGTGGGACTCTCTAAAGCTGCTGGTGCTGGCCCAGAGAGGGAGGCTGGTGAATGAATAGAAACTACTCTCTCATCCACTATAGATTCCCATTTTCCTCATTTCTATTATTTGCCTTACTCGGGGAAGGAAAAAATGCAAGGAATGGCTAGGCACAGGAAAAAATCACGTTCCAGGTTTGCAGTGGCTGACTCTGGTTTTCTATTAAATTGCTATTAATTTCTATTAAATTGCTTTTTCTCATACTAGGGACAAAGGAGGAGAAAAAACAGCTGCCTCATTTGAAGGTGAAAGAAAGGGAAGCTTGCTGGCCTGTCTGTCTGCTAGTCAGCAGGAAGAGAGGGGCAGGAGCAATGTGGATTAGGAGAGAGGGAAGGGAAAAAAAAACCCCAGCAAAATAGGACAGAAGTAGTTTTGGGGTGGTGGAGTGGGAGCAGAAGGGTCTCAATGCACTGTAGTGTGTTTCTCTCTGAAAAGCAGAATTGAAGCCAGGAAACGTGTGGAATTAAAATAGTGATTGCACAATTAAAGTCTGTATTAGAAGGCATGCTCACAAAATATTTACAAGCATTTAACTTTATGAATTTAACAGTGAAACGTCTATTTATGTATTTCTCTGCAACAGGTATGTAGGCACAGGACCAAAGTAGCGGGTGAGCGGGTGCACTCTCCTAACCTTCCCTGTTAGTGCTTGGTGTTGGGGGAGGAAAATGGTGAACATTCATGGCTGTAGGTGGAGAGCCGTGCAGGGGGTTGCCGTGCCCATAGCATAGGTGGGACCTGCTGAAGGGCAGAAGGGACTAGGTTGCCCACGGGGAAGGGGAGCGTCAGGGAATTGTGCACAGTGTGACAGACCGCTGGCCGACGGGCGCACGTGGGTTGGGAGTGGAAAGGTCCCACATGGGGTAACCCAGGTCAGAGCATCTTTTGCTACATGGGGCTTTCTGCAGGCCTTTTTACCCCTTGCAACTTCAAAAATGCTGTCGGGTATTCCAGCTTTGCCTCTGCAAAATGTTCATACCTGTTTTAAGGTGACCCACCGAAGTACCAGAAAAAAGTCTGAAAGACATGTCCCTGGTTTTGCGCAGTGTATCAATTGCATATTGCAATCTAACAGGTCCTCGTGGGTATCATTTGTACAATTAAGCTATAAATAATTCAGTATTTGGCTGTCAAAGATTCCATCAATAATATTATGCAGGCCTTTTTCTTTTTTTCTTCCCCGAATGCAAAGTAAATAAATATTTCATAATGATCTCTCAGGTAGAGTATTCAAGCTTGTGTGCAGACACAGAACGTGTCTGCAACAAACAGACTGGAGTGGGGAGATGATTCTAGAAACCTTGTGTCTTTACTCCTAGAGATAATGAATTAATCAAGAGCAAAGATCTTTCATGTGTGTATTAGCCACATACTAGTAACCTTAGCTTCCTGCATCTGTTAGAGGAGCGTTTTGAGCACTTGCCTGTTTCCTGCCACAACACAAGGGTAACAGAGAAAGAATTTCCAGGAGATGCGCACAACCCACGAAAGCAGAGGGGCTGCAGATGCCCACAGGAGCTGTGATTTTGCAAATCTGCAAACTCTTAACTTTATGCATATTAGTATTCCTCCAGATCACATAAACATGTGCAATCGCAGAGGCGGAGCTTTAGCCGGCATAAGTGCTTGTGATTTAATTGATCATTCAGAGTGGAGGAAAATCTTTTATGTTATTTGGTAACAGACAACAGGGGAATGGATATTTCCTCGTCAGCCAGCAACCGACTGAATCCACTGACAGCCTGAATTTCTCTGTGTCTCCCCTTCTTTTGCTCTGCTCATTTTCAGGCTCTCAGCCAATTTGAGACAAACATTTCATTCTCATATTCACGATACCTATTTATTTTTAAAGTGTTGTTAACATAGTTTTTGCTGTCTCTTTCTGTCTGGTCCTGCTTAATTGATGTAAAAAATAGCTGTCTAAAATGTTCTTCCTTGAGAAAAGTTGCTCATTTTTCCCCAGAGATCTTCTCCTTGTGTCTGTCTTCAGCCAATTCTACTCAATTTTGTAAGAAAAATCTAGCACTGCTTCTTCAGCGTGTGTTTACTTTCTCTTGTAACCATTGCAAACTAATGTACCCTGGGAAAAGGAGTTGGATTCTTCTCGTTTGCAAATACCATTAGCAGAATCGTGGACCAAATTCCATACACAGCTCCAAATAACACACTCAATTAGGGCCTGATCCAATACTTATTAAAGTCACTGGAAAAATTCCCCCTGATTTTAATGGACTGCAGCTCAGACCTTAGGGAATGGACATTTCCCCTGCAGATGATCAGTTTAATCTTTGGGCACACTGGAATTTACACAATGATAGACTCACAGGGCTGGAAAGGACTTCAGAGGTCACATCTCAAGGCAGGATCAGCTAAATTTATATCTCCCAACAGATGTCTAACCTGTTCTTAAAGGTCAGTGACTGGGACTCCATGGACTGCGCTTCCAGGCAATCTTTTTCGTTAATTATCCTTACTCTTAAAAAGTTCTTCATATCTGCTCTAAATCAGTTCTTGCTCCGATCTACGCCCATTACTTCCTGTCCTATTCAAATTAAGTGAGAGCAGGCTGTTTTCTTTCTCTTTGCAATATGTTTTGATGTATTTGAAGACTATTACTGAACATGTGGATCTGTCTTGTCTTCCTTAGGCTAAACAACCTCAGTTTTTCAACCTGTTCTCATGCTTCAATCTGCCTGTTTTCTGGACCTTAGTCATTAACGATCCTCTTTTGGACTCCCTTCAACTATCGCACATCTTTCCTGAAGGATAGTGCCCAAAACTGGACACAGCACTTCAGTGCACGTCTTATCAGCGCTTAGTAGAGGGAAAGCACTTCATGTGTCATGCACAGTCTCAGTACAATGCTTGTCTTTCACACATTGATATGACATTATTTGCTCCTATTTACCTTGTGACCCATTAGAACTGAACCTAGGCATAATGTGAAAATATAATTTGAGGGCTTCCTGGGACCGCTCAGGAGATGCTGAGGGCAGAATTAGCATTGCAGAGCTGCTATGTGTATTAACAGAGTAAATGAAAGGGGAAATTTGAATCCCAGTTGCCAGGTGAGTTCTCCAAACTGAGACTGTGAAAGACCATGATGTTGTTTGCAAGAACATCAGACTGGAAAAGAGATGCAATGACCACAGGGCACCATCATGCTGTTTCTGCAGAACTACCTCTCAGGTTAAGACTGTTATTTAAGACAGTTTTCCTCTTCTGGAAGTGAGTTTCAACTACGTACTTATGTTTGTATACTTAGCTATGCATACTTGATTTTTGGCTACTTTTTAGCAAAGCGTTTGTGCATTTTTAGAAATGCAATACCAGCAAACAACAACCAACACATACGTGTTCCGTATTTTGTATATTGAATTGTCTCATCGCATCCCTCATGAATGTATATGAACTGTAAGAACCAATTCTTGAAAACAGTATTCAAAAATCCATTTCCTTAATAACTTTGTCCTTTATCAAAGGACTAATGGCTTTTAGCACATTTGAAATTGGCTCAGGAATCATTCAGTTCTTTAAATGCTACTTTAAACCACAAAGACAAGACACAATTTTTGTCTTGTTCCTACATAAGCTAATGGTGTAGGGCATTTTTGTGTTCAGCACAACAGAATCAGGTCTAAAATATGAAAAGTACATAAAATTTTACATTATAGCTATTTATCAGAGTGCCATTATGTGTTATTAGCTTCTCTCTACTTGGATATTCAACAGCATTGTATGTTTTTATAATAATGTCACTAGGTAAAGAAATACACTGTAGTTGAACAAACTTGAAGATATTCAACTAAGATCTACTTTTCCAGTCTGTGGCAACATTTGAATAATGCCATAAATCTTCAGCAGTAAGTGTGGACTGCAATTTTACCTTGATTTACAAAATAAGTGGGCCTAAAATTATATATGGAACTCATAAGCAGTCAAGTAAATGATGACTAGAGCCTGCTGTATGAATAGTTTTGTATTTCAGAAGATAAACTGCAGCACCAAAAGGCCAGGAATTTCCTTAAAGAGAAATTAAAACATACTCTTACCCTTTATACCTTTGGGTTTTGCAATATTTGCCGACTTAGCAGTGCAGGATGCATGAGATACTTCACTAAGTGAGATCTAGAATTTGCCCATTAACACAAGTAATGTGGCTCTTGAATGCTTTTTCTGACAGTCTTAATAACACCAAGAAATTGCAAAGAAGGCCGTGATACTGCTTTATCGCAAGACATTTTCAAGTTCAGAATTGGTGGGACCGAATAAACTACCTGCATAATAAACAGTGGAAAACAGTATTATGAAAATGAATCTACTCTGCTACTTCTCAGGTATAGAGAGAGCTTACTTAATATTTAATAGCAAACAGTTTTGAAAAATGTCAAGCCACCTCCAAACTGAGACGTTATAACGATACTGAATTGACAGTGTGAAAAACATGAAGATCTACAAACACACAGGACAAATGTTGACCTCAGATTAAGCAAATGTTATCCTTTTGCAAGCAGTGATGAATATACTGAAGACATTTCTGGGATGACATCATGATCTCACTGAGAACAGTGAGAGGATTTCTACTGACTGCAAGAGATCAAAGATTTCATTCCTGAACTGTGCTATGAGGTGTTAAAATGAAATGAATCAGATGTTGGAGAAGGTTGCCAGATATTGCTGATCAACAGCACAGGTGTTGTTTAATATAAAAAACGACATCAATCTGGATGAAATAAAAGCATTAGATCAGAAATTATACTAAACACAACAAAACAGATGAATGCATTATTAAGGTTCTCAATGTGTTCAAACAACAACAAAGACTACATTAAAAAAACATGTTCATACATGATTACCATTAACCCACCCACTCAATGTTTATGTACTAACTTTGCCATTACTGTAATACAAAATGAGCAGATTGGAGCTGGACAGGCAAGCACTGGGCCGGGCTGCCCCAGGGAGGCTGTGAAATCTGTCCTCGGAAGTTTTAATGACCCCACAGGACAAAGCCCTGAGTGACCTGGCCTGAATTCAGCTTTAATCCTGCTTTGAGTTGGAAATTGAACTATGGCCCTTCTGGGGTCCCCTCCAGCCTCAGTGATGCTGTGATGCTCCCTCTGTGAGCCGCAGCTACTTGAGGCTGTGCCCTTCTTCAGGGCACATGCTGTCTTCATTCACTGCCCCTTGATATGCTGGTGACAGGGATTAACCCAGTCCTCCCCCAACCCATGCACATCCCCTGATGTCAGGTATATCTATCGCGCAACTGTGTCTAACAAGGTGTTTGCACTGAAAACCATGCATGGGAAAACCTGTAAGACCTGTTGTCGTATTAAGTAAGGATCTTAACTTCTGCTTTGCCTCGGATTTTCTTATGCAAGAGATGTATTAGAAAACAGAGGTATTTCTGCCTTCTAAATCTGCATAGAGGAAGCTTATTTTGAATTTGTACTTTTTACTGTTATTTTTTAACCCCATTAGAAGGAGAAAAGACAGAACCTTTTGTGGCATTTAGTATTTTGCAGCAGTTCCCCACGTCTTGATTCTTTGCAAGCCAAGACCCAGAAGTTCTTCTGGTACATAATCACTAGGTAATTCTGGAGCTGAACTATCGTTTCCGAGAAGTGTACACTGTGGCTTAACCTTTGGTGGATTCATGAACAGAAACAGAGAGAGTGGAGGTAATAGACTAAGTGTCCATGTTAACAGAAGAAGAAAAAAATATACTAGGACAGAAAAAAACCCTCTGTCTCCCAGTTTATCTTCCAGATCCCAAGGGTAAGAATGCATAAACAGAGTGGAACACTGGTTTTGCTAACAAAGCCCAGCAGACCACCAGACAGTAACTTTAAATATTGCACTGTAAATAAAGGATGTAATTTAAGATGCTGTTTGATGTGCATCATAAAATAAGTCTGTAGCGGGAAAACTGCAGCCAGAATAGCTGCAGACCTCTAGCAACATTTTCATATATATGCCACATAACTCCACCTATTGAAGCCAGTTCCAATCAGGTAAAAGTGCTCTGAAGTACTTTTCTACAGCACTTCTCACTTATTTCTTCTTCAGTCATTGATGGTATTAAAAGTCACATGGGTATTTGCTGTTGGCAAGAGAGGCATGCAGAAAAGTGCTGAAGTAGGCAGGCGTGACAGTAGCAGGCCTGGAGGAGAGGCAGGCAGTCGAAGTGGAGGGTGAAGGCTCTGCCGGAGCCAAGGCAGAGCCTGAACCTAAATTGCTCAGAGGGTCTCCCCTGCTGAATGGCCTCAAAACCCTTCCTTCGTGGTGGGGGCTGAGGTAGAGGTATTCACCAAAGAAATTATGTGATCCACAAGTCATACTATGATGAGCTGATTTTGAAGGTAAAGCTTTTAAGTCGTTTCAATGTATTTATTATCCGGACATATTTTTGAAATGGGTTATTATGTCCCTATGCATGTTCTTAGCACGCCTACACCAGATTGCAAGAGAGGAAGAATAAACGTGTTAATCCTTCTGACTTAATTTCCATCACCTGTACTCCAACCTCGCATGAATACCAACTTACATATCTTACAGCCAGATTCTTCAGAAGCAGATTTAGTATATAGGAATCATCAAGGTTCAGATGGATTTGGCTGTCTGTTTTTTCTTGTTTAGTTGTCACCAGTGTATTCAAATATCCCAAGATGCACCATCCACTTTAAAGTATGGTATTAATGAAAAGGCCTACCATGAAAACACTGTGTCTGACAAAAAGTGCAAGTGAGAACGATGGCAAATACCCTGTGCTCCTGCCTACTAATAAATAATGGCTCTTATTTCTCATTCAGGTGTTGCAAGTGCTCAATCTCTCTCAACATAGACTCCTTGCTAATACTCCTAAGCCTTCACCTAACGACAATTTTCCTACTCGAGGAGAGTTTTTAGCCATTTTCCAGGCCTGTTTGAGAGCCAGGCCCGTCCACCTCAGCGCCCAGGTGCTGCCTGGCAGGGTGGTAGATCTGCCTTCAGGCTGGGCCGCAGCCGTCCCGACGCCGGTACTTGATAGCAGCCGGGAGCTGGCTCCAACGCCTCAACCCTCACCCGCCAGCAGCTTGGACCCAAACCAGAGCCGCCAGCGGCCGTGGGGAGTTTGAGACTATTTGCCCAATTTGCCCCTCTCCCTTTCCCAGTTGCCCCTCAGGGACCCGCCACCCAGGCTCGCCTTCCCTCCTCCGGCTTCGAGGGAAGGGC
>NW_008795863.1:3685005-3709166 GCF_000699145.1 Aptenodytes forsteri | reverse complement strand
CTCTCCTGTCATTTCTGTGGCCGCGGGGGTCTGCGTGGCCGCCGGTCCCCCTCCGTGAGGTCTCACTATGCCTGTAGCGGGGAGCCGAGGCCCCGAAGCGGGCGATGGAAGCCTTGCTGCCGTGCGAGGGAGCCGGGAGAGGAGCGGGGAGGGGGGGGACTCCCTTCACGAGGCTACCCTCACGGCTGGCCTTTTCCCCCTCCCGCGCCCTGGAGGGCCGGCTGCGGGCGCTTGTCAGAGCCCAGCCCTGGCCCCCGCCGGTATCCCCGCGGGGGCTGGTGCGGTTTTGCACCATCACTCCAGGGGTGTGCGAGTAGGCGATGTGCAGGCACTCGCACCCTCTCCCCGAATCAGCCTGTCCCGCTGGCCTGGCAAATGACTCCCCGCCCTTTCCCCCAAGTTGTCATGTTTCAGGCAGGTTCTTGGTACGTAAGCAGGCAGCTCGCTCCTTTCTTGGGAATGAAGGAAAGGAATGTGTGCATTTCGGAAGTTTCCGTGTATCGGGTATTGCGTGCCGACCGCATGACTGTGACCGGCATGACATGCTTCTGTCAAAATAGGTCCCAGTTAGCGCTGTTGTCATGTGGGGGTTTTTTCGCTCCTAATAAATTAGATAGTTGTGAAAGGAAAGGCTCTTCCAGAGATGAGTGATCGTTGAAAGGTAAGGGAATAAAGAAAAGCATGATAGAATAAGTAGTTTTCAGTAGTATCCTGTGATTATATTTTATACCCATAAGGGCCATTGAGAAAAATCTCAGAACGTTTTGGATTTAGAATCAGTAATATTAAATTTTTTTTTTTAAAGCTGTGAATGTTGTCTGAACTTACGTTTTAAATTTTGTGACTAGTGTCAGCACGTGTACTTGCCTAATCCTAGAAACGTTTCTATTTTATTTTCCATTTTTAGTAGACTCATTTTTCACTGTTTTAGAGGGACAGTGGAATTTATGATGTTGTAAAAATCTTTAAATGGACAACTAGAACAAATTAATGTTTATATTAGAGAAGAACGCCGTATTCCCCCAAAATACCTTTGGCTGGCCTGGCTTTTAGAAATAAAGCTTAAGTCTGGTTTATCAAAGAGATGCTATACTGGTACAAACTATACTCGTTTTATTGATCCATCAAATCAATTAAAAACCAAAATCTGTCTGATCACGCATATTAATTTCTTGATAGCTTACATTTTTAAATTTTTAAATTGCACATTCATAGAGTCAAAACCATGGTCGGAACTTATCTTTTTCACTTCTGTTTTGTGTTGTTAAAATGCTGCCAGGTCTGGCTGCACTCAGATTTCAATACACTGTATTCTTATTGCAAGAAAAGGTTGGAGGAAAATGCATGAATTTTTATTTATTTATTTTTAAACTAAAAAGCTACTGTGTCTAATTCGAAGCTTTCAAATGTTGAGCTGTCTTCAAGCTGGAAGTAAGCCGTATTTATGTGATACGAAACAAAGTGTTGATACAGGGAATATAGAATAAATACTAGATTAGAAATTCTGTCTGTATGAAGCCATTGTCAGTCAGTGATCTGTATTGTGCTGTGTGTTTATGTACTTAGAGCATGAAACGTGTATTCTTCAGGCATAAACTTTGGTTTCAGGCTAATGCATGTATTAGGAAAATTTCTGTAGAGCAGACTAAGCAAAAACAAAATCTGAAGCATAATGAGACTGCAGTCTTAGTACTCTAAGCACTCTCTATTACTATGTTATTACAGTAATATACTATAGAAAGAGCTATCTATTGAGAGAGCATCGAATGCACTCTCTCAATAAATATTTTGTAACTGCTTATTATTCTGAGGTGTTTAAAAAGGTTTGTGGGCCACGAACTAATTCAGTTCTAAAGTACTGCATTGAAGAATACAATATTGGCAGAAGGGAATTCCAAGTGTTATCTTTTAAAAAGTAATTGGTTAGTAAGAGAATGTATGACTCAGAATAAGTGTAACTTAGTGTAGGAAAATCATACACCTTTGTTTAAAAAAAAAAAGCATATTTTTTCAGTGCAGCTGGTTATTCAAAGTTATTTTATTGGGACAATTATCCATTATTATTATTGACCTAATACTGTTGATGTGTATGTAACAGAGATCCAGTTTATGTCTAAACATCTGAACTGAACAAATAGTTTTGTTGGTTTTCTTGCCTCAGGAACTTATAATGGATTTGCTGACCTTTAGGGTTACAGTGAAATGTGTTAGTATATCCCTATGCATACAATGATTTAAATTAAAAAGTACATAGGACTTATCTTAAGGAGTTGTTGCCAAGGCTTTAGATTCATTATTGCCTGATGAAACTGTCTTTTTTTTTTTTTTAATCTACTTTACTCAATCAGCAAAAATAAGGTCTATAATACATTTATCCTGAATTTTATTCCACACAATTCAGGCAGAGGTCTAAAGAACGCATCCCAAGGCTAACACATTACATATTTCCCTTGGTGACCAAAAGATTAGAATCCTGTTTTTATAGTACTTTGCATTCCTAGAAATTTCAGTCATTAATAGCGTTTTGGGTCATGGTTAATTCCCTCTGCTTCTACGATAGCTAGGTTTCTTTGGATTCTGGAACCATCAGGAATACATAAGGAAAACCACAAAACAAATAAATACTTTTCAGTGTTGTGCAAATGTGACAAGAGGAAAAATTGTACTTAAAAATGATGAAACTAAGGGGCAGTTGATAGACTGAGTAATACTGCTTTCAGAGACTCAATATGGAGCACTGAATATTTGCCTTGTGGTTCTTGTATCCAGGTCTTCAGCCATATTACTCCTGTAGGTTAGCTTTCTTATTTTAGTATTTTAGTCTAATATATTTTGTTAGGATTCTCAAATCTGAAGTTGTTTGGGTTTGTTTAGGACTGGATAGGAAGAACTGAAACATGAGACACTTAAAAGCAACTAATTTGGAGGGTGGAACATCTTCTGCTTCTTATTGGGGTCTTTTTCATGTGACTCATGCATATAATTATTGTCTGTAGCTCTAGTTTAGTGAAGATTATGGTAATCTGGAATTGGTTCCTTGTGAGTAAATACATTTTTTTTAAGCAGTTGTGTAGTTAAATAGCAGCACTTGAAGTTTTCAGTTCAAAGATTTCTAGCATTTTTATGGAAACTCAGTCTTCCTTAATTCAAAGAAACCAGTTTTGCAATTGTAAGTAACGTGTATTTAAGTTGGTCTTGGATGATGGTCCTTTTCAAAAACCTTCACCAAATCTTTATATCAGTCATAAGACATGCTTCTGCAACACCTAGTTGAAAATCAACACTAGTTGATTTGGTGAGCCTTGGAAAATTAGTAGACAGTGTTCAGAATTTGAATTTCATGTGATTCAGAGGTGTCTGACTAGCAGTAGTCAGACATTACAAAAATGTCTGAATATTTTAAGTTGATATCCTTTATTGAAGTTCTTGCTTACAAGCGTGTGAAATCCATTTATGTTACCTTTGTAAACATCTCAAAATAATGAGGCACGCTTTTCCTTTTTTTTTTGTTGTTGTTGTTACCACCTGGAGGCTAGAAATAAGTCAGCAAGTAAGCAGGCTAAAATCAACTTTTGAGCATGTCTGTGTGCAATAATTTTTCCCCTTGATGGTTTGAGTTACTGGGACAGACCAGTATAACAGATGGTGTTTAATTTTCTGATTATTAATCTGATTCATAATCTATGATTGTTAGAGTATAAAATCAGCCATCAGCTGGTATACATTCAAGTGACTCTTGCCAGGTGAGGTAGAGAGCACTTCACTTAAGTATTACGGCTCATTCTGAAATGCAGATTTTGATGATCTTTTAAATAATACAAAAATATTGCAGTAGATTATTTTGTAATCATTACACTGCTATTGGTAACATTGAAAGCCACGGGCTATGTGTTACTGCAAACCGAGAAGATGGAATTTAAAGGTAAAAATAGCTGAACATTAAATCCATCCCTGCCCTCAAGGTCTGTTGCCAGAATCAGCCCAGGATATCTTTTAGTGTAGGCAGGGTCTGAAGTCCTCAGATGTGATCTTGCTGCCTTATTTGTGTGTGTCTTCATTATGTCAAATTTTATACCTGTTTTCACTTTATTCAAAGTACCAGCAAATTTGCGATGTCCCAGCTTTCTAAGATAGGTTAAAAAAAAGGTGATTGGGATGTAAATTTTTTGGTATCTTCATTAAAGAACATTTTTGAAACTAAACAATGGGAGTGCAGAGAGGAAAAACTGGTTGTAAGTGATTACTAACACAGTTGTGGCTTTTTGATACTTTGAAATGATTCCATTTAAGTTAATATTTTTGCTAGCTGAGTATTGTGTAATGCAAAGATTGAACATCCCATAGAATGACTCAGTATTCAACAAGTAGACTTTTACTTCTTTTTCTTTCTTTTTAAATCCAAGAAGGATTCCTGGAATTGTTTACTCTTCCTATATATCTGTACTTATATCCATTGTTTCCTGGCTCAAATGTAATATTTGTTAGTATTTTTAAATTTTTTTTAATGATAGGTATTAATGAAAATTGAGATACAAAATGATTGGTGGGAATGTGTTGAGGAAGGGAAAGGAAGATAATTTTTTTTTTTTTACTTGGGTGTTGCTTATGAGGTGATACTGTGTTAATACATACATCTCTACCATGGTGTTAGACTGCATTTAAAACTGACTAATAAAAAGGAGTTGTACTGATCAGTGAAGTCAGGCATATTATAGATGTTAGATTATATCTTGGCAGATCTAGTTTGCCATTTGTTTTAAGATTCAATAATGAAAGATTTTCATATGATGATAGAGGTATACTGCAGTGAAGATTTGGAAGTTTTGTCCTTTACCTGCAATTTGTAGGACTCTGTTTTACTTAATATTGCATCTTCACTAAACAGAGGAACACTATCCAAACCTCACCGTCTTGTACTTCCAGTGTAGTCATTGGTATAAAAGCTTCACCTCTACATTGTTATTAGTATAAAGTGCCTACTCATTCTGCTTGTTGATAGCCTAACCAAGTGTTGTAGATCACTGTGATACATCATTATTAATATTGTAAAAAATACTGTATTATATATGAACACTACCATTGTTCAAGGCCAAGTTGAAAAGTAGAAACTTACCATGAACAAGAGGAGCTGTTTGATGCATCAGTTAATAGGTCTGAATATTTAGTGCACAGACTGTCCATTGTGGTGGTATAAATTGTTCCTGTTTCAGCTTGACTGTGGTTTGTGAATATGTTTTACTTTCTGACTAACTTTGTCTTTGGGAGATGTTTGTTAACCAGATCTTTGTGACTATTAGTCATTAAAGGGTTATTACATGCTCAGCTTACAAGCCATAAATTCAAGTTGGAAAAGGCTGCTGGAGAGAACTTGCTGTGTGTAAAGTGGAAAAAAAATCACTGACTAATTAGATAAGTATTACATTTTCCAGTGTGAAAGTTGTCAAATTACAAGGCTTTTATTGTCAGATGAGCCAGATAAGTGTGTGTAAGCTAATTTCTTAAAAAAAAAAAAAAATCAGCAAAATGTCTCTACTAAGATAATTTCTGATGTGCTATTGTTGAAAATAAAAATGCAGAAACACAAGTTAGAATTTTAGTAACTTTATTTTCCTTAAGGCAGTAAGGCATTATCTGGTGCATAGTGATCTTGGCCTCTTTAGCTTCTCTTGCCTTTTAGTGTTTTTTTTTCGTATTGTATACAGTTACTGCATTGTAAATTATTTGGCAAGGTAGATGTCACATCTCATTTTATGGTTTGAAAGTATTTAGAAATACGTGGTTCTGTAAATTAAAATAAATATTTTTAGTTTATTTCTATATGAACAAGGTCTTGAGAGTTAAGATAGTTTGCTAAATACTATCCTGGTGTAGGACTTCAGGTGTTTGGTTTTTAATAACATGAATAAGGAAGAAAAGAAAAATAATTGTTTGCCTGAATTTTAAAAAGATAGTCACATCAGATTTTTTCCCTCCTGTGTTTTTCAAAATGTGGTCTCACTTGGAGTAATTCTTAATTTGACACTTCAATGCTTGAATAGGTCTGACCTCGATAGTATGCAAAGCCTTAGAGGAAAGAATAATTAAAGACATGGAGGTAAATGGAACGTGGAATAAAATGCAGCATGAGTGTCCCAGGTAGAATGTGCCAGTCTGATCTGAGACCACCTCCTCTCTCTATCTGTGTCTCTTTTTCATCTCTTCTGTGTGCATCCCCCAAACAAAATCTGATCTTACCACTGGATTTACTGAATGTCATTACATTATTTCATAAAATCATAGAGTGGTTTGGGTTGGAAGGGATCACCTAGTCCAACTCCCCTCCTATGGGCAGGGACATCTTTCTGATGCTCAAAGCCCCATCCAACCTGACCTTGAACACTTCCAAGGATGGGGCATCCACAACTTCTCTGGGCAACCTGTCCTAGTGTCTCACCACCCTCATCATAAAAAATTTCTTTCTTATGTCAAATCTAAACGTACCCTCTTTCAGTTTAACTCCGTTGCCCCTTGTCCTGTCACTACAGGCCCTGGTAAAGAGTCTTTCTCTGTCTTTCTTATAAGCCCCATTTCTCTTCTCCAGGCTGAACAACCCCAACTCTCTCAGCCTTTCTTCAGAGGGGAGGTGTTCCAGCTCTCTGATCATGTTCGTGGCCTTCTGGAGCTGTTCTAACACGTCCATGTCTGTCTTGTACTGGGGGTTCCAGAGCTGGATGCAGTACTCCAGGTGGGGGGGTCTCATAAGAGTGGAGTAGAGGGGAACAATCACCTTCCTCGACCTGCTGGCCACTCTTCTATTTATGCAGCCCAGGATACAATTGGCCTTCTGGGCTGCAAGCACACACTGCCGGCTCATGTTCAGTTTTTCATCCACCAGTACCCCCAAGTCCTTCTCCCCAGGGCTGCTCTCAATCCCTTCATCCCCCAGTCTGTATTGATACTGGGGATTGCCCTGACCTAGGTGCAGGACCTTGCACTTGGCCTTGTTGAACCTCATGAGGTTCATGTGGGCCCACCCTTCAAGCCTGTCAAGGTCCTTCTAGATGGCATCCCTTCCCTCAAGCAAATAAACATCACTACTCAGCTTGGTGTCATCTGCAAACTTGCTGAGGGTGCACTCAATCCCACTATGTCATTGATGAAGACATTGAATAGTATTGGTCGCAGTACAGATCCTGGGACCACCAGGATCAGATGAGGGACACCACTCGTTACTGGTTTCCACTTGGACACTGAGGCATTGACTGTAACTCTTTGGGCATGTCCACCCAGCCAATTCCTTATCCATCTAACAGTCCATCCATCAAACCCATATCTCTCCAATTTAGAGGTAAGAATGTCGGGCGGGACTGTATCAAAGGCCTTAAGAAGTCCAGGTAGGTGACATCCATAGCTCTTCACTTGTCCACTGATATAGTCACTCTATCGTAGAAGGCCACTAGATTAGTCAGGCATGATTTGCCCATGGTGAAGCCATGTTGGCTGTCTCTAATTAACTCCCTGTCTTCCAAATGTTTTGACATATCTTCCAGGAAGGTCTGTTCTATGATCTGAATATTGATTATTTGATACAGAGGTATCTGCAAAACTAATAATTAAGTTGCAGGTAAAAGAGCTGAGTGGAAAACGTAGGGTGGAGAAGGGACAAGCTGTAAAATAAACTGCAGCACAGCTGTTGGGCTATTGGAAGCTTAATAAGGACATTTCTAAAGGATGGACCAGTGTCGTGTTTGAACTTGGTTTAGTATCTTCATTAATGACCTTGGTATGGGTGGGACTATGCTGGTAGAGCTCATTGGTAATGCAAAGTTAGGAGATGTGATGAATGCAAAAAAAATTTGTGCACTTGATGTGTGCTAATAATAGAACTGCTGTTTTCTCATTGTAGTTGGAAGTGATGAAGGACGAATAAAACTAGAGAGTAGTACTTAATCACAGGTTTATTGCGAGTGTGACAAGTCGTGAAATGGGGCAAATATGAGACTGTAGTTTTGTAGTGAGGGAAGTATTAATGTCAAGGTTTATGGCATTGATGAAGCTTTATCTGAATGCATCCCTGGCAACACCTAGTCAGAGAAGATGAATCCAAATGGGAATGGTGCAAAGAAAAAGTTATTAACATTAAGTGAAGTAGAATAGCTTGGCTTGTTTATCTTAGCAAAATGAAGACTGAAAGGGGACCTGATTGCTATTTATAAATATATCAGAAGAGGTAAGCACTGGGGAAAAGAAAAGCTATGTAGGCTAAAGGGTAGGATTGGTACAAAAATGAATTGGCATCAAGTGGCTGTGAATGTATTTAGATCATTAGAAACCAGTTGAATTTCAAATCTGAATCATGTCAGTCTGAACCAACCTTCTAAAAATTATGTGGGCAAAAATAGTTTTAAATTCGTCAGATACCATCTTACAAAATGGTTTGTTTCATGTGGAGTTTAGAAGGCTTCTCCTAGATCATGAGGTTACAATGTTCTTGAAAGTTTGGTAGGACAATGGTGGTACCTAATGATGTACTTAAGCTAAAAGCTGGCATGTCATGTTACATTCCAAGACATTAGAATAGCTTGACTGAGATAGGTGTTTAATGTTTTTTTCTTTGTAAGAAGGGATGTTCAGATATTTAAAAATCATATACATAGGAGTAACTTCTCCATATGTGAAGTAAACTTAGTAATTATAAGTCATAGGAGTATGATGTTGATTTAACATGTTTAACATGTTAACAGTATGATGTTAATATGGCCACTAAGGCCAGTAGAGCCAATGAAAGTAAAAACTGTTTGGTTTTTAATTTGGGTGTCTACTAGACATCTACTAAACATGTTCCATATTACAACTCAAGTTAGAACCCTAGCTGCTTCTACAGAAGTGAGCTGGCTGGTCCTGGGAAGCGTGGCTGCATTAGCTCAGCTCAGTACTGTGATGTGAAGGTAGTGAGGGAATGGAGTTTATGATCCTGTCTGAGTGACAAGACTGTGACTCAGTGCAACTTTTATTTAAAGGAGGTGTTTGTTTTCCTGAGTGACTGTAGGGTATGCTCTACTTGGCTTTCAGAGATTTGGGAGCTTGAGACCTGTAGTCTGCGCTTCCAGAGAATGAAAGGTCACCCTGAAACTGAAGTGAGCTGTTCATGTCTTTGGGAGGTAGTCCAGTATTAGCTAGACCTGTCTGCAGGAAGTTTTAATGTCTGATATATAAGCCTGTTTAGGCTGGGCTCTGTGTTATGTACTGAGGTTGGACACCATCTAACAGTCAAACACCTGAAACTGTTTGGGTTTTTTTTAAAAGAACTTTCTGGGCTTTTGTCTGAACTGGGAGAAGTGTGAAATTGATTTATTTTTAAAGTTACTTTGTTATGCTGTGGGATACTACTTGCAAGGAAACCAGTGAAAGCCACAAGAGCTCTGGTGTTCTGTTTAATGTTTGAGCCTGGCCTCTGATACCCAGTTCTTGGAGCACACTGGGAAAAGTGCTAGGTAACAGCTTTTGGTCATGTTTTCTGAGGAAAGACTGATTTTTCTATGTGCCACTATAGCTGTCATCTGAGATGATTACAAGTATTCTGATCACTGCTATAAAGTTTGAAAAGTATCTTGTATGTTGCAATTCAGATCAGAAAGGTGTATCCAATTGGAAATTTTGTATTTGAGGATGCATACATATTTTAAGCTGCTGAATATTTGAATATTTTAAACAGGAGAGCCGGGCTTTTCAGCATCACTGGAACCTTTTGTAAGCTATAGCAGGTTAAAATACAAAGCAAGTTTAAAAGGAAAAAGAAAGGGAAGAGTTAGTTGTTTATTTAGTTCTGTTGTTCAAATCTGCTAGTATTCTTTGAAATCTAAGAGCCTCTGTAATTATCAAATACATTAGTTATCCTACCTTATGCAAGTAAAGAGAATAGCTGCTCCAGCAGGAAGGGTTTATAACACAGCCCTTACTGAACTAAATTGTTAATATTGCATCTGTACTGAAAGATTGCTTGTACATATTACTTAGATGTTTCAGGACTTGGGAATAATTTGCTGGTTTAAATGTTCATGTTTAGCAGTAGTAAAATATTTCTACTGCTCTTGTTACTTCAACGGTGAGAGTGCTTTGGGATGAATAATACTTTATCATTAGATTCTTAAGACTTTACTCTAGCAGGAGTAACCAATTTTAGTATGCTCTTAATGTGTATTTGGAAAGAATAACAATGTAACCAAATAAAGCTAAATTGCAAGTAAGGAATTCACAATAATGTGGAGGTTAAGTTTAAGTAACAAACATGCCTTCCATGTTAGTAACATGACAGTTCTTTAGTAATGGTGCTCTTTCAGTAGGAAAATTATCAAGAATAGACATATATGACTGAATTGGACTCAGACCACTAAATTTTAAAGCTTAAGCTAAATACAAGCATTAATATCTTTGGATGAAGTTATTACATGTTATACTGTCTTATTATTAGTGTTTTTTTGTTGTTGTTGAGGCTAAAGAAACCATTGTCCATATTTAACATTAAATGCAGGACAATCTCCTTTTAGTCTGTATTTTATGTAAGATATAAAGTAGATAATGTTCTCTTTACCAGAATTCATGGTAATGATCTGTGGCTGTACTTTACCCTTGAGATAGATGCTTATTCCATCTTTACTGTGTTTTTTGGCTGCTAACAACATGTCAGTAGCAAGCTGGGGGGAATATGAAATTTTGATCCAGAAAGAAAATATAAGAAAAAAAAGTTGTTTGTTTTGTCTGCTTTGAAATGCTGCTGTATTGTATTCCTGTCTTTTCTCTGTCAGAATGGCAGGCAAAAGGTTTCAATTCCCATTTCTGTAACACCAGCCCCCAGTAAAGCATGCATGCCAGCATCTGCACAAGCATCTCTAGTAAGCTGTGTAGCCATATATAGGCTCTGCTTGCCCCTTTGACAGAGGAAGATGAGCTCTTTTAGGATTAAGAAATGGGCATTGTCTCAGCAGTTTTTAGAAGCAAAACTCTTCGGCAGATACATCATCAGCATGGATGCTGACAGCATGTCATTGTGGGGAGCTCAGGTAAAATCTGATGTTACCCATGGCAAACAGTGCTAGCCTAGAATCAGCCTTCAGGAGCTGTGGACATTGAGGTGTGTCAGCTTTCTTATAAAACCTTTTTTGCATTCTGACATTTACATGCAGGTTGATGATAAAACTAATAACTTTCTCACGTGCCAGGGTAGAATAAGAAGTGAAAGATTCTGTACTATTGCTCTAATATATGGATATCTACCTGAGAGCCATGGTTATTTGTAGGTATTATTAATTTTGCACCTTCACCCACTGATTATTCCTGATCATTCAGACCTATAATGTTGAATTATTAATCCATGAAACCTAAGCTGTTATGCTTCATAGACCATGAATAATTTTAACATAGGTGATTTGTTAGAATTGGAATTTTTCTTCCAGTTGAAGAAGGTATTTGAATGGTCATGGTATTTGATATTTGAAGAGGAAGGAATTATGTTCATTGGCAATGCATATTATGGATTCTCTTGAGTGTTTTTGCAGTGGTCTGAATATTAATTTCTTAAAACTAATTTATGGAAATAAACAACATTCCTCTCACTTTCTTTTGTCAGCTGTTCACCTATGCTTTTTTCAGAAAGTGCTATAAAATTCCATTTGGAGCAATTAAGTGCTTTGTGTATATTTTAAGATTAGTTTTTTTTATCTGACAGTCAAGTTTTGACTCGCTACAGAACACTGGTCTTTAATTTTTAGACATCTTTCCTTCCGTACGCTTGGTGGAAGATGATCAGGTCAGGGAATACTTAAGTAAACTGGGCATACCTAAGTCCATGGGCCCTGATGGAATGCACCCACGAGTGCTGAGGGAGCTGGCAGATGGAGAAACAGGCTGACAGGAACCTTGTGAAGTTCAATAAGGGGAAGTGCAAAGTCCTACACCTGGGGAGGAACAACCCCGCCATGCACCAATACAGGCTGGGGTCTGACGGACTGGAAAGTAGCTTTGCAGAAAAGGCCCGGGGGGTCCTGGCGGACACCAAGTTGACCGTGAACCAGCGATGCACCCTTGCAGCAAAGGCGGCCAATGGTATCTTGGGCTGCATTAGGAGGAGTATTGCCAGCAGGTTGAGGGAGGTGATCCTTCCCCTCTGCTCAGCGCTGGTGAGGCCATAGCTGGAGCGCTGGGTCCAGTTCTGGGCTCCCCACTACAAGAGAGACATGGACATACTGGAGAGAGTCCAGTGAAGGGCCAGGAAGATGATGAAGGGACTGGAGCATCTCTCCTATGAGGGGAGGCTGAGAGAGCTGGGACTGCTCAGCCTGGAGAAGAGAAGGCTCAGGGGGATCTTAGCAATGCGTACAAATACCTGAAGGGAGGGTGGAAAGAGGATGGAGCCAGGCTCTTTCCAGTGGTGCCCAGTGACAGGACCAGAGGCAATGGGCACAACCTGAAACACAGGAGGTTCCCTCTGAACATCAGGAAATATTTTTTTTGCTGTGAGGATGACCGAGCACTGGCACAGGTTGTCCAGGGAGGCTGTGGAGTCTCCATCCTCTTAAATATTCAAAAGCCACCTGGACACAGTCCTGAGCAACTGGTTCTGGGTGTCCCTGCTTGAGCAGGGGGTTTGGCCCAGATGATGTCTGGAGGTCCCTTCCAACCTCAACCATTCTGTGATTGCTATGTCAAATGATGGGAAAGAAAAATAATTAAATTTTGGCCTAATTAAAAAATTCTTTATTCCATCGTATGGATGTAGGTATGTACGAATACATGGGGCTATGTTAATTTAACTTATTCTTTCTTTATTCTAATTCTGGCAGAATGAGTTGATGGAGATCTTACTCTATTCCTGTCAGGTCTATCATAAAAGTCAGTTAACTTGTTCTCAAAATTTGTCTTGCTGGCTTTATAATATTACTGCTAGTTTTTATCCTGCTGACTTTTAACTCCTTTCTCATTAGGGCTCAAATTGTCAAATGCAGTAAATTATTTTTCTTTGCCTGCCCAACCTGACTTCATTGTGTGCTGAAAGAAAACTACCCTCCCTGAGTTTGTTTTAGTAAAGATGCCTTCAAGTGTTCTGTATGTTTCAAGTGTTCTGTATGTTGTTTCAAGTGTTCTTGGAATTTCAAAGGTGATGAAGCAATTATGAAAAAACAGCATCCCACTTAAAGCATATAATCACAATAGTTTTTGAAGTTAACACTGTAATTTACACATTTTAAGGAGTTTGGATTCCTTTTGCCAGTCTGTGTACTTTTTGATGTGTACTTATATTGGTTTTAGATGTGGCTGAATATATCACTTTACTGTGCCAGTTTACAGTTTAAATAAACTTTAGTTCTGTGCATGAAATAGAGTGCTTTCTGGCAGAGTCAGCTTAGGTATTAGCTTTTATAACAGCTACAGGTCAATGTCTTAAATTTAAGAGGACAATTTACTTAACACTTAAGCTGTTTCATATACAATGCTGTTGAATTTATTTAATAATGCATGCTCATTTTTGTACAACTACAAGTTATCTGCCTTCTAATTATCAAAAATTTTATGTAATTTAATAAAATTATAATTTCTTATCCAATTTTAGGTAGAGGTGATATTCTATGACAGGCTCTGTGTATACATTATGACAGCCGTACTAATTTTGAATGGAGCTTCTTGATAACCAAGCATGTCCACTTCTCAGAAGTTCTTTATGTTTGCTCTGTGCTACCAACAACTAGAGATACTGACTGATCTCTCACCTTTCCCAGGGGTACCACAGGCTGAGGAGGTTGGTCTAAGCTCTTCTGTCCCACTCTAGAAAGGCATATTCACGTCATCATTTTTTCCCTTATGTTTGACTATCCCAGGCGGTAGAAGGATGACTTTTGGAGCTGAGGAACTGAAGGAGATCTGAATTTGAAGAGAAAATGACACCGTTGATCAAAAAGATCTCTGTACAGGTCCTACCTGTCCAGTAATACATAGTATTTTGGTTTTACTGTAGTGTAACTAGCAAGCTTGTGGCAAGCCGGGAAACTTGGCACTGTGTTTCAGCAGTGGAAACTGGCTCTGCAGAATCTGTGTCATTTCTTCCTGCCCACTAGTTGCTGTAGTCCGAGATGTGTAGTTGCCAGAGGCAACCCTGGCATTAATGTTGCAGTGGCTGCACTATAAGATTGCTGGAATAGAAATTCAGTACATAATGTTTTTGGAGATCTCTAGTATTTCTGAGTGTGATTAGGCAGTTGTCTGTCATTCCTTTCTAAGGCCCTCGTCAAAAAGACAGGAAAAATCTTGGCATAGATTGTCACTGCTCCATTCAAAACAGTTGGAATAACCTGGCACTCTCATAACTTTTATTCTAGGAAGATGCTGTAATTGGTGTCTTGAATTTACACTACTAAGTGGGTTGCTGAACTCCCTGTCCCCTTTAAAGTAACTGACATCCAGAGGTTGTTAGATTGAAATTACAAGTTTGTAAAGCAATGGTCTCTTGTCATTAGACATCATAGTTACATCAGTATAGCTTGAGGATTTTATTAGTTAAATTACCACAGCTTCTGAAAACCCTAGTTGCAGATCTAGAAGTCCATTGTCTTAAGTTGTACAAATATAACATAAAAGATAGTCTTAAGCAGTTTACAGTGGAAGTATGGGGCAAACAACAGTAGATGAGTACTCATGAGGCATTTTGTGTGGTGGGTACAGTTAGACATGAGCTGAGACAGCTGAGGTTTAAGTGCTCAAATAAAAAACAGCTTTGGCCTGGGTGTCATGCAAGCAGCAAGTGAGATACTCTTTTTGAGAGTATAATGCTGTCTTAGGGTAGCTGTATGTTTTCTGAGATGAAGCTGGCATGCATTTATCCATCTTGGTGCATGTGCAGAATGTCTGTATCCATCTTTGCCTGTTCTTTTCCTTGTTTAGATGCGGTCTGTGTGGTATGGCCTAAAACGTTTCTCCTTCTTGGTTCTCCTCCTCCCCCCGCTTCCTGTTTTTCTCAAGGAACTGTCATGATTTAGGCTTTTGCACTCAGGCTGTTAGTGCCAGCTTGTACTTTATTTCCCCACTCCCCCAAGGGTCACGGTATTTATATTTGTGTGAATGGGAACTCCAGAATCCTCTTCTGCTGTTGCATGGTTTCTTTTTTGAAGGATATGTTATGCTAATTTAGATCGTGCGGCTCCTCTGAATGGTAATAGTTATTTTTTTCTGATTTACTATCCTCGTGTCTGCTCCTGCCTGTCCGTGCTCAGATCAGTGCTGTCTGTCGGTATGCCACTAACCTACCAAAGTAGCTAGGTTCTGCAGGAACAGTGAAATTTAGTTGTCTTTTCCTTTTGTGCACCCGTTTGTTACCAGCTATTTATTAAATCTGATGGTTACGAGTCTCGAGAGGCTTTATACAGCTTCTTTTTCTTTAAAGCTTTTAGAAAGCAGGTGAAAGGTAAAGCTGTCAGAAGGGTGCTCTAGATCTTGAAAAAGATTTCAGTCCACTCTGAAAGAAATGTCTGATACTAAAAAATGTCCCTGAGCTAAAGGCTCTTTTTTGGGAAGTATCCAGGAAATGCAAAGGAGGTCACTGCATTCGTGTACCTGGGGAATAAAGCAGATTTATCCTCGTGTCTGCTCCTGCCTGTCCGTGCTCAGATCAGTGCTGTCTGTCGGTATGCCACTAACCTACCAAAGTAGCTAGGTTCTGCAGGAACAGTGAAATTTAGTTGTCTTTTCCTTTTGTGCACCCGTTTGTTACCAGCTATTTATTAAATCTGATGGTTACGAGTCTCGAGAGGCTTTATACAGCTTCTTTTTCTTTAAAGCTTTTAGAAAGCAGGTGAAAGGTAAAGCTGTCAGAAGGGTGCTCTAGATCTTGAAAAAGATTTCAGTCCACTCTGAAAGAAATGTCTGATACTAAAAAATGTCCCTGAGCTAAAGGCTCTTTTTTGGGAAGTATCCAGGAAATGCAAAGGAGGTCACTGCATTCGTGTACCTGGGGAATAAAAGCAGATTTTTTTTTTAAAATTCTCTGTGGTGTTAGAACTGACAGTAAATATCAGAATAATTTGAAGAGTATTTTGAATCCTATCTCATTATTATGCACTTTGAGAAGGCAGGCATGAGGGGACCTTTCATGTCTCAAAAGAAACAGAACATCTTTTTTTTTAAAGTTTAAAAACCAGTTTATCATCAGTTTATAAATTCACTGCTTCTTTGTCTTGAAATAAGCTATTTTTGAATAGTATAGCTCCTTTTCTTGATAACTGTGCCTTTCAAAATGAGCCTCTGAACTGAGCCTTTTTCTCCTTTGAGCAGAATTTCCTTAGTAATAGCAGTTGAGAAGATTGAGAAGCAGAGCTCCTCAGGTTGCCTAGAGTCGCAATTAAAAAAAAAGCAACCCACACCTTCGAAAGCCAAATTCAAGGCGCTGTATGCCTCTGGGTACTGCAAAGGCAATGCCTAGGTGGCTATTAGTAAAACTCCGTGAATAACTTCCTCAAAAATGTTTGTGTACTCCAAAAAATAAATGTTTGGTCTTTTCTGAGTGCAGCACCAGTCTTAGATTTAGAGGAGTATTCAGCTGCCTGATTTTAATTCAGCTTGTGGTATGGGTGATGGGAGTTATTTTTGGATCACACTCTATAAGTAAATGCAACTGGATCCTGCAAGAGCCATCAAGAGGCAAGTGGCAGGAAACTTTGAAGCAGTTTTGTAAATCTTCCTCTTGGGGGCTGTGTCAAATTTGCTTGGATTGAGAGGGTGACTATTTTGTCCACCATATAAAGCCAGATTAGAAATGAAGTTTCAGACAAGTAATACCAGTTCCTATTTTCTCAAGAGTCTCGTTGAATGTAAACCTAGCTCATGTGTATCTTCATCTACATCTTGGTATTCTGATTCTCAGTAATTCCCATTTTAGTCCTTTATTGATTTGTGTCTTGGTGTTTTGTGTCAAGACTCTGTTTAGCACTCTCTCAAAATCAAGGATTTGGAATGAGAGAGAGAGTTATAGAAACAAAGACATTGGTCAGATAGTGAGCCCTCTAGTGTAGTAACATGTTTGATAGAGGCCAGTACCATTTCCTTCAGACTAGTGCAGATACCTCTGTGGAATAAGGTGTTCAGAAAAGAATTGACTTCCTTTGTCTCATGCAATTTGTGGTTTTGTTGTACCTTACCACTTGTTCATGTCACGTATATTTTTTCATCCAATTTAATCTAAAGTTTGATTTCTTTGTAGTTTTTTAATGGAAAAGTAGTTGTCATGTTTTCAATACTGATGAAAATTATTGTGTAGTAATTTAATGTGTAATTTTTAAAAAGCAATAAAGAAGGTTCTTAAAAGTTAATGTACACATGAAATATTACTGAATAAATTTCATGTTCATATGAAATTCCATTTTCTAAGTTACATTCTTTTAGTGCCTGTGCAGTCTTGCTTTCAGATGACACAAGCATAAGGGAGATTAACACAGCTCAGAACACTGTGAACCTTACTTGCGTTTTGTGCTGTTACTGTGTGGCATCGCATGGAGGTGATCTCTGTTGGAAGACGTGTTTTTGCAGCTTGACATTGAAATTATGCCTCTTGTCCGATCCAGTCTTAGAGGCAATTCCTATCCTGATGGTTTAACATAAACACAGTTTAGAGAATACACTGCATTGAATACATAAATATGGCAACTACAACTTCTTTTCTGTGGATCAGTTAGAGTATGTGCATAAGCAGAGTATCATCTCTTGCCTATTTTGAGTTTAAAAGATGAGGTTGATGTCTGTTTCTGTCAAGTCTGTAGGAGCTCAGAAGTGCAACAGAAGTTGAAATCTCAAGAGCAGTTAGTATGTTTCAGTATCACAGTGGTTTTTTTTCTTTTAAACATTTGAAAGAGTTCCAAAATATGTGTTGCTTTTATTCCTAAAGAAAAATCCAGCAAAATTTACTTTTGCATATGACCATTACCTTCTAGGTATTTAAAATGTTAAGAATGATTTGGTAAAATTAGCGCATATATATATAAAAAACCTTTTTGTGCCAGCAGCTTGAGTCTGTCATACTATTTAAGAGTTACTTGTTCATTGCTGTAATGTATATTATTTTAACTAAGCATGCTTTGCATGTAGCAGTATATGTGCTTAACAGATGTATGATTTAACCTGCTTTTAGAATTTTGTTGCCATCAAGTTATATTTTAAGAGTAATTTGTACTGTATAAACAGATTTCTTCTCCAGAAATACATGCATATTTAAAAAAAACAACCCTTTTTTCAGGTCCCTTTACAGATGTAGTAACTACAAATCTTAAACTACGAAATCCATCAGATAGAAAAGTATGCTTCAAAGTGAAGACCACAGCACCTCGTCGATACTGTGTGAGGCCGAACAGTGGAATTATTGACCCAGGATCGTCTGTAATTGTTTCAGGTAAAAACAAATATATGCAGTTGTAGGTTAGGTGCTTTTAGGCCTTCCATGAAGTTCTCTAATGCTTGATCTTACAGGCTGTTTGAAGTATGTCAGCTTTTTAAATAGATTTTTAAAAAAATAAAACTGTTGCCCTTCATTAGTGCAATGTCAACTTGGTGTAGAGCTGCAATGATACCTGAAAAATCCTCCATACAGAAATACTTGCCATTTGTCACGTTTATCTGCAGCTCTCTGAGAGGAAGAAAAGAAAATTGGAAATGGGCAGCGACATATATATAGACTGCTATATTCAGGCTTATATCTTGAAGCAGGACATTGCTTGAGTGCTCTGATGTGTTTAAAGTTTAACATTTGACAGTTCATTGCGTTGAAATAAAAAAAAATATTCATTCACAATTGTAGACTACTTGTTTGGACCATAGTATTGGTCTCTGAACTATATTGTTTCATAATTTTTCCATTTATCTCAGTAGCATATGTTAAGTGGCAATCATTAAATTGCTTTTAAAAAAATTATATTTTCTGTTACTTTAGGCAGGTGGAGCAGTTTGTAGCCGTTAAATTTGAAAAATCTAATACTTTTCACTATAGAGACACTCTCTCCTTAGTCTGTTTTTGTTTTTTTGGGTGAGGGGATTAAAAAAAGAATCCTTACTTTTCAGCAGAGTGTGAGCCCTGAAGCCAGACAATATTTTCTTTTTTTCCATGAAACTCCCTGTAGGTTTGGCTTACATACTTCATTCTGACAATCCACAGAATTTTGATAGCTGGATGTATAATGGTCTAATCCTATACTGGACTGTACAATGTCAAAAAGACCAAGTGTTAGTAATTGTGGGAGTAGACATTCTCAAGAAAATGGGAAAAGACTAGGTATCAGTCTTCTGATTTGGTAAATGATTTTTGTAGGTCATTCTCCCAATCATTTTGAGGTAGGAATTTCCAGAATAAAGGGGATTCTCAAACCAGTGACTGTAAGAGGTGAGAAACTTTATTTCTCTGGACCTACCATATTTCCCAATTTGGAGAGAGGGGAATCCCCTTTTTATAGGCTGTGGTCTTATAGGTTGTAGACATCACAGGCAATACAGCTGTGAGCTCCTAGATCTCCTAAGTCTAGAAAGCTGATTTTTGTAGAACCCTTGGAGAGCTGTAGCAAAGCAAAAGGGAAACATGGAGCAATCCTCAGAGCTTTTCAGATTCATATCCTTATACCCTTTGGGAAGTTTAAAAGAAGCTGGAGAACTAGCTTCAGGTGATATGTTCAAATGTTGCAAGGAATAACCCAGGAAAACTTTTTATATTTATGATTGATTAAAACCTTAGAGTAACTTCCTTGTAGGAGAGACACCAGTTTTCTAATCTAATATGATCTGTAGAATGTGACCCTTAAAATTTCAGTATTGCTTACCATGGACAGTCCAGCATCTGGTGGATGAAAGGTCATTTTACTGAGAATTGGTTCAAGATTCAGGTAGTCAAAAGCCTACTTTATTTGGACTAGATGACCTTTAAAGGTCCCTTCCAACCCAAACTATTCTATGATTCTATTTCCGTCTTCAACTTTGACTTACAGCCATTTTTGTCTTAACTGTGTGTTTGATCTGGTATCGGGGATCTTTCCTGTGGGTAGTTATGCATCACAATGAGGATATTGCTGGACTTTCTCTTCAGGGAATTGAATAGATTGAAGTATTCCATTTGCCTATTGTAAAGTGTGTTTTCATAGTTACAAATCATCCTTTTAATTCTTTGAATATTTCAACTTTTTAAATGAGGCAATACTGTAAACAGTATTTCAGCTTCCGGTTCACCAGCAAAGGGAAGTGGTATTATATTGCTCGACTCTTCAGTTTGCATAGCAGGGAACCTTTGATATCCCTTTTTCTGTATCCTCATGCAGTTATTCAGCTACAGTGACCCCAAGATGCTTTCACGTGCAGTTGTTTAGTTATAGTGACTCCACAATGCTTTTCAGAATTAAGTTCTCTTCCCCAAAGTGTCAGCTTCATCTTTTTGTTTTTAAGCATATAACTTCTTTTGGGTTACTTGGTAAGCCAAGTGCGCAGATAATTTTTCTAGTGACCCACTTTATCTCATCAACCTCTCAGCTGAATGTTTTCAGTGCTGACTCATCTTTCATACAATTAAAAATAGATTTCTCTCACATTGTTGTGCAGAGAGAAATCACTATAGGATACCATGGGCTGAAACTCTGTGTTCAAAACTAAATGTTGAGATAGTGTTAGCTGTCTTCAGCCTATATAATGCATCGTGCTGATTCAGATTCAAGCCAGTTTTTAAATTCACTGTTGGAGATTTGATTTAACAGTCATTTTAAGGAAGTCCATGGACATTTTGTTTATCATTCAATTGTGAATCATTAGGTAACCTTCTTCAGCCATGTTTATACATTTTTCTCCAAAAATACTAATTTGGTGAGACCTGTTTTTCTTTACCTTGATGCCCTAAATTAACTATTTATCATTGTATCATGTATCGCTTGTTGTTGTTAACAACAATTGCTTGTTGCTGATTTTTCTTTTCAGAATATAGCATGTTACTCTTCTTCCTTTACAACTTGTTACTGTTACTTGTTACTGTTCTTCCTTCTGGTTTTCAGACCCCTTTAAGATTTATTTTGTGGAGATAAAGCCCTCCTGTGTAGAAGACCTAGGCCTATTAACAAGAGGCTTGCTTTCATAACTATTTGTTGCAATTCCCCTAGAAGTGATCTCTGGACTACTCAGGGATTCCAAGAACATGTTGAAAACTGTGGCTTCATATGTTAATGAGATTTTTCATGATTACTTAAAACCATGAAGCGCTTGAAGAGCTCTTTGAATTTCTAGATTGTCTTTTTCTGCTGCTTTCCAATTCAGTCAGATTTTCAGCTGTTACCAAGTGGTCAAAGAACATAGTTATTTAACTAGTTATCCAAGGATTCTGCCAGCATGTGAAGAAGTTCTCTGATGAGGGAAAGCTGGCTTTGCCATCTTTCAAGTTACTCCATCTGTTCCCTTGGCTTTAGGAAACCGAAGCACTGCATGCTGTTCAGTAGTCTTTTGATGGAACAATTCTTAGAGATAAATTGCTATAGCATTGTTGTGGTTTAACCTCAGTCGGCAACCGAGTACCACACAGCTGCTTGCTCACTTCTTCCCCCCCGCCCCCGGTGGGATGGGGGAGAGAATTGGAAGAGTAGAAGTGAGAAAAACTCGGGGGTTGAGATAAAAACAGTGCTGACTGATGCCCAGCCAGTCCCCGAGCAGCGGCCCCCCCGGCCAGCTTTCCCCAGTTTATGTACTGAGCATGACAACACATGGTATGGAATGTCCCTTTGGCCAGTTTGGGTCAGCTGTCCTGGCTGTGCCCCCTCCCAGCTTCTTGTGCACCTGCAGCCTTCTCAGTCAGTAGAGCATGGGAACCTGAAAGGACCTTGACTAGTGTAAGCACCACCTAGCAACAACTAAAACATCGGTGTGTTATCAACTTTGTTCTCATCCTAAATCCAAAACACAGCACTGTACCAGCTACTAAGAAGGAAATTAACTCTATCCCTGCCAAAACCAGGACAAGCATCCATACCTGGAAGAAGCATTTAGTTTGATCAATTATGTTTTAGACCTCAGTGAGACCAATGGTTAAGACAACCTGACTTTTAAACCTTTCTAAATAGGATTGTTTGAAAGCATGTCAAATACTGCAATTCCTTTATGTGCTTTATTTGTGAAATATATCTGATTCAGATTATTCACTTATCCTTTGATTATGCTGTATGTAATATTTAAGGAAAATAAAATAATCCCATAGCAAACACCTGTGACTTGTAACTAGTATTTAAGGCCTAAAGTTAGGTGGCAGTGTAATTAAATTTAGAAGTAACTCTTTTTTCATAGGTACTAGTGAATTTGGAAAGGCCAAGTTAGTGATTTTGATACTGTACTTCTTTATTCACTTATCCTTTGATTATGCTGTATGTAATATTTAAGGAAAATAAAATAATCCCATAGCAAACACCTGTGACTTGTAACTAGTATTTAAGGCCTAAAGTTAGGTGGCAGTGTAATTAAATTTAGAAGTAACTCTTTTTTCATAGGTACTAGTGAATTTGGAAAGGCCAAGTTAGTGATTTTGATACTGTACTTCATATTTTATAAACTAATGCAGTTCAATCCTACCATGAAGAATTTACTCTCTGTGTGAAGGGAAGCATGTTGAACTATACATCCAATGAATATTCAGAATTGTGGGAAATATAATTGAATCGTTGAAAACTGTAGCAGTATCGAAGTCTGCAGACTGAATTGGTTTAGAATATATGGGAAGGTTGTTTAGAGCATACAATGTGTTTTTCTAGCTAATTCAGTATTTCTGGTTTTTTTTAATCTTTATCTGAAACTACTTCAGCTTCTCTTTTAATTTTGTATAAAGATATACTGAACTGGAATTCCCATTCTTTGGAAAACAAGTGTACGTACGCTGTCAAATAATTTACTTCTACAGTTCACTCTGAGTCCTCATCCTTTGGCAGACCAAGTTGCAAGCATATCCACATATACACATTTAAATATAATTTGTGTGGTCCTGTACTCCCATCTTGAGTAAGGCAACTAATTGTCTCTGAACAGAGGCAAGGGGGCTAACATGATTGTTTCAGGGTCCGCTCCAGACTGACAGTATGGTTGGAGGTAGACTCTGCTGGCTGTGTATCCATCCCTCTGCTTCAGTAGTCCCCTAACACTACCATATCAAACCTTGTGTATTCAGGTATTTCTGCAAACCCTTATATTATGCCCCTGGATATGCAACTATATCCTATAAAAGTTTTAATCTCCTGGTCTGTATTACAGACATCATGTTATTTCAGTCCCTTTGAACTAAAGAAACCACACACAAAATAGTGATGTCAGGGTGACCTGGACAACCACTATGTGCTGTAAAAACATACAGACTGCTCCTGGATGGCCTTGTATAACTTGGGTGGATGAAGGTACTGTGCTTCTGTAATTAAAGCTTTTATTTAAAAGTATTGTAGTGCTATAGAAATAATGGAGGCTATAAATACTGTCAGTGATGTAATTTTTTTCACTGAGCTTGTGCACACTTCAAAATAATAACTTTAGAAACATGAGTTTCTGTTCTTGACCAACAGAGTTTTCAACTTTGGAAAGCTGAAAGTACAGTAAAAAGGCTGTCATTCAGAAAGTCTGAACCGCTTGCATACTCTACCTCTGGTACTTGTAGTACAAACTATGTTGTGTCAGAAACATCTGGTTTCATTCAGAAGGTGGTTTTTTTTGTGTTTTTTTTTTTTTTTTTAAGTCTGCATTACACTGTTGAAAGCTGAAATGGCAGTGAGAAAATACATAAGATAAAATGCAAGGAGGGGGTATTATGAGTTTTATTTTAATGTTTCACTTAAAGCTGCCTTTACAGGGAATTTGATTTTGAATCCTGTCCCTCTCTCTTCACTGGTAAAATGTGGTGGAGCCCCAAAACTTGCCACAGAATTAAAGTGTGTACCTGGATTTTGGAGTACTTTAGGACAAATGTTAACTGTTAGACTGGACTTACAGTTAAGAATGTTAAAACTTGAGTAAAATGTGTTGTGTAGTTATTACATAACTAATCACTATAATTTTTTTTAAAAGAGCTCAATTTGAAAGTGTTTTAAAGATGTGTTATTAAAGCCCCAGGCGGCTTTACCTCCTATAATAACTGTAGTTTTAAGGAAGTATTTTAGTAGTTTTGC
>NW_008795863.1:3668528-3684846 GCF_000699145.1 Aptenodytes forsteri | reverse complement strand
TACAGGTTTTGTTTGTTCATACTTGTATATGACATGTCTTTTAGCTATAGTAATTACAGAAATAATCATGTCAACTACACCAGACTCTGAAAAACTTCAAGATCTTTCCTCTCGTTACCTGTTGCTACAATGTATATCTGCTCTATTTTCAACACTGCCTTTGCATTTTAACTTTCAGTGTCTGTTCAGCGAGAAGCACATCTAAAGTGGGTAGCATGCTTGTTACGGTGATTAGCTGTAGAATCAGTTTTATGCTTTATTTTTTCTTTTGAACAGTAATGCTGCAGCCTTTTGACTATGACCCAAATGAGAAGAGTAAACACAAGTTTATGGTACAAACAACCTATGCACCACCAAATATTTCAGATATGGAGGCAGTGGTAAGTAAAAATGGGGTAAAATGACTGTTGTATATATATATTTTTCTTAAAAATTCAGGCTTTAATGTAAATGAATCATGTTTTTGCAATGTATTTTTGGAGAAGAATCGGGTTTTCTCTGAACAAATATGACTTCCATATGTGATTCAGGGTTTTTAATACTAAATACAAGCTCAGTTCTTAGAACTCTCCTAGTGAACTGGTTGAATGGAAATAGTAGTGAATCTAAGGTAAGGTTAAAATATGGGCATGTTTTACCTTATATGCAGCTAATTGGAAGGGGTTAAACAGATTGTGTTTGAAGGAATCAAGAGTATATTTAAACAACAAGCCTGAAGCTAGATGAAATGGGTGCGTTTGGTCTGAAAAGTGTTTAAGTGAAATGTTGAATGGGATTATAATGAATTAAAACATTTGGAAGACTAAGATACATCTCTCTACAAGGTACCAACTGGCTAAACACAGCACAAATGATAGATTTATTTTCTGTTTTAGTAGAACATGTTGTAGATTCAATTCTTAGGCAGGATTGCTCTGATGACAGATCCAGAAAGAAGATATTTAGGTTTGTGCTTGTTAGTTCAGAAGTAAGGACACCTCTTTCTGATGTTACAAGCTGGCAGCAATGGGAAGGAAGCCTTTAGTTGTCATAACATGCCCTTTAGGGTGTACGTGGACTCCCATAAGTATGTATGTTAAGGTGGAGGGGAATGATGCACAGGCTTCTGTCCCTAGAGGCTGTTTTAAGGAATGCCTGCGTTTACACAGGTACGTTCAATGTTCACTCAAGGCAGAGGAGGAGAGGGGAAACAAAACATCTCTTTTCCTTGTTGGTCTGGTTTACTTTTTGTTAATATGCTCTGATAGCTCTTGGTTATGTGTGGTAAGTGAAGCGTAACTATTTGGTGAGGATATAAAAATCCACTTTAGAAATACCTTTCAAATAACTGCTTTCTCAGTGTGTTCAAGTATAGAATACTGAGAAACAGATCTTGTGGAAAATGGGTAATTGTAGTTACAAGTTACTGTACAATTAACGCCACTGAAAAAAAGAACAAAAAAAAAAAAGGAAGGATGTTATGAAAAGCCTGGATATTCTAGTCTGTAAGACCTGCAATTTTAAGGTAACTTCAGAGGACCTATTGTTGGAAAAATTGCTGCAGACCTCAGAGCAGTCTCTGAGCCTAAAGATTTAAGGCAACTACATGAAGTGTATGCTTTGAAAGTTAATTGTCAGTTGAGCAGAGAGATTCCAGCATATTTCACAATTATTTAGATATATTGATAACCATTAGAATTTAAAATGTTTTTTATAAACAGCTTTGAAAAATTCTCTAGGCCCAAATTGTAATGTATTATGCAGTAAAAGGAGGAAGTCGTTAAAAATCTAAAATATGAAGAACTAAAGAAATTTACTCTGGAACTAAATATAGAGCCGCTAAAAGGTGTCTTTCAATCTTTTGTTTAAAATTGGTGCTTCCAAGATGGGACATAAGGAGTATGTTTACCAAGGAGTGATAGGGCTAGAACATTGTTCTTAAACTGACTCAGATGGTACTTGTTCCTCATTGTGTGTTAAAGGAACCGCTGTATTGTCCCCTCTCTATCCCTTACAAACCTCTGGATCCATCCTTGCATTCAATTTACTCATTTCCATTTCCAGACTTAATTAACCGTTTCTAGCTTTCATTACTTCGCAGTAGTCAAAGTGAACAAAAAAACATTGTTCAGAAGCAAGTCTGAAAATTGCAGCTAGGGTAAGGACAGTATTCAGCTATATAGGAGGCAAGTACTAAGAGCAAGCTTATGAACTGTTCAGATGTTTGCATGAATCTGGCATGTTAAGTAACTATATTAATTATTGTCTTAGTGGAAAGAAGCAAAACCTGATGAGTTAATGGACTCCAAATTGAGATGTGTGTTTGAAATGCCCAACGAAAATGATAAACTGGTAAGTAAGAAAAGAGTAAGAAACTGTCATACACTGACTGGTAGGATCTCACGGAAATTTGTTTTGGATTTTTTTTTAAACTTTTTTGATTTGTTGATTAAATGGATTGTAGGAATTTGTACTAAATTAGACAGGAGGGGTGTTCAGTATATAACTTTTCAAGGTTTCGTAGAATCATGGAACAGCCCGGGTTGAAAGGGACCTTGAAATACCATCTGGTCCCACCTTTCATCGAAAAGGGAGCACCCTGTCCAACTGCATCTTAAAAACCTCCACCAATGGAGCCTAGTGCCAAAAATTATTATAATTTCATTATTTTTATTATTGATTTGCTTTAGCATTTTATTGCTGTCACATTTAAAAAAAAGAATCTTCAATACTGCATATAGTGAAAAGTGAATTGCGTCATTTGCAAGTACTAAATGCTTTTCAGTTTTAAAAATTCTCTTTCTAATTCAGCTGAATTAGAAAAGGAAGTACTGATTAGAAATTAATGCATGCTTTGGGAATCCTAAATGCATTTTTTAAGGTAGTGTTAAAGACACATAATCAGACAAAAAAAAAAATCCCACTACCTCTTTCATGCTCTTGCCTTCAGTCAAAATCTACTCCAGTTGAGTAGGAGATGACAGTTTCATTGTATATAGACTGAAGATGTCTGTTTTGTGTTGCCTGATATTTGGAATAATAGTTAACTGTCAGTTACCTAGAAGTTTTGCAGAATGACTAAATTCTTATGCATTAACTTTTTTTTCTACCCTCATACTTGAAATTTGGATTTATGGAATCTTAATGCTGTATATTCTGCATTGTTTGGGTTTTTGGGGGTTTGGTTTTGTTTGGGTTTTTTTTGGTGCTGCTTTTAGCATTGTGAATTAGAGTGCTAAAGTAGGATTTCTGTAAACAACCTTATTCACTTTATGGCCTTGACTTTTCTTTTTAGTACTGTCCAGTTTTTACAGTAGTCTGTAAGGCATGTTGGGGGAAAGTAGCATGAATCCATGCATGTAAAAACCATCCCATTATTTACATGCCTAAAGGGTCTCAGTGAAGGCTGCTAGCTGGCCAGTAGCTGTCTTTGCAACCATTCTTTTAATATGTTTTTTGGAGTGTTAAAGATATCATTCACATGTTAAAGATATTTTTCAGATGCTATATCAGTATAATGTTTTTGGTGGTTTGGGTTGGGTCACTTTTATTCAGGTGTCAGCTGCCTAAGTGTGTTAAATGCTAATACTGTAAAGGTTAAGCATTTATTATCAAGGCATTTAGTCGTCTACTCTCTGTGTTTTTACCTTCTTATTAAATTACATCTTAGATATTAGAAAAATTACACTTGTGTTTAATTTTATAAAATGTATAATGTAGTGAGAGAAATATGGATTATACAAAGCTACCTCCTTTTGTGCTTTCTTTTAATGTGTTATCCTCAAAATATTGACTGTACGTAATATTTGTATTTTTCTGAGTAGCAGCGTAGGGTTGCAAAACACTGCTTTAGCAGTTGATTTAGTCAATCCCTTAAACCTGGCAATGAGAAATCTGCCAAGTCCTGAGGGTAAGCCTCATCTGCCACCTCAGGATATGTCTATACCAGGACACAAGTATTTCACTCCAGTCAGCAATGACTTTCTTCAGGTGCCTACCAGTCATAGCCAGAAGATTGACATGAAGAAACCAGTCAGTGGGGGTCAAACAGCAGAAGGAGGTTTGTTCCCAGGAGATAAGTCTTAGGTCTCTAGTGAAGTTTCAGTGCTACTAAAGGAATTCAGTTCAGCCAGCAAACCAATTAAAAAAGCAACAGAACCCGATCTGCTTACTCGTGGTATAAATATGTTGGTCTTTTTAAATCCAGTTAGGAGTACCTGTGTGGAGCAGCAGGATCTGGCTCTGAGGCTATGTATGGCTGCATTGCAAAAAATGTAAAATGCAAGTAGATGCTGTAGACCAAATAACTGCTAGTTGCACAGGAACTGAAGAAATTCTTGCATCTTGTTTTAGTTGCTTTGTTACTACATAGATGTGTTTACCTTTTAATAGGTTTTCTGTTACATTTAGTACTTACCTTGGACTACTTTGGTTATGAAAGATGCAGTATAGTGGTGGTCTACATGACATAGCTGTGCAGCCAAGCAAGTAGGAATACAGAAGCCTGAATCTGAATATAAGCTGTTTCTGAGTGTATTGCCGTATGAATGCTGTGTTTTTACAAATGTTAACCGGGGCTATACAGTTGAATCCATCGTATTATTAATGTCTACTGAAGATCATCATCTACTGAAGATTCTATGATTCTATGATCATTGTATGTTTTGAGCAGAGCTGTGGGAACTAGATTTTTAATTTTATTTTTGGCTTTTTCACAGCTGTGAATACATGTGACTTTTCACTTGTGTTCAAAATTAGTAATGTGTATTTCAGAGATGCTGTGAGACTCAAATTCCATGGTTGTGCAATACTTTTATTTTCCTTCAGTAGGAGGTGCTGTAAGTGCAAAATATTTGTGCCATGCGTACTTCGTATTAGTCTGTGACACAACCTGTTTTCTTTTTTCTTTGTTTCTTACTATTGCAGGATTACTTTCTTCCTTTTATTTTTTCCCCTCAAGTTCAAATGCCGTTTGGTGTATTTTATACCATCTTTTGAATGCCTGCTGGGTCAGTGTTAAGCAGCTGATGTATTAATGTTTGTCTCAGTAGCATGTAGTACCAAATGTAAACAGTGCAATCTTCTCCTGGTTTTTAATATTTGAGCTAATCAGAATTGAACTGATAAGAAGTCTTTGTTCAGATCACTGTAAATATAAAATTCATTGAACTGTATTAGTAGCTGGATTGTTTAAATTTTAAGCTGTGGATGATTTTTCTCTAGGTAAGTAAAATTCTCAAGTCATTCTTAATATTTGTAGAATGATATAGATGCAAGCAAACCTGCCCCAGTACTGAATACATCTAAGCAGGATGGACCGATGCCAAAACCACATAGTGTTTCACTTAATGATACTGAAACAAGGAAGCTAATGGAGGAGTGCAAAAGGCTTCAAGCAGAGATTATGAAGCTGACAGATGAAAATCGGCACCTGAGAGTAAGTTCTGCTTCCATGTTTATATTGAAGTGGCTTCACTCTTCTTGATTGAAAGGTCTGGTTTGTAATTAGGCCAATAGATGTGTATTCCAGAAAGTAGATACAACTGTTAGGATGTCAAGATTGATTTGTAATATGATTTTACTGTCCTGTATATACTGTATATTTTGAACTTCTCACTGATTGAGACTTTGTGATTGTCATGGGTGAGATACTGAAGCTACATAATTTTCTTCTTAAATGAAATGGTCCTATTTAAGGTCCTATTTAGTTACTTTAAGTCTAAATCGGAGATACCGAATTAGTAGCTTTTAATAAGTGCTTTATTATTCATTAAGAATGAGTAAATGAGATCCAAAGCGGTGACATTCTGTATCACAAATTGTTAGTGAACAAGAACAATTGTTTGGCCAGAGAAGGTAAGCAGACACTACTTTCTAGTACCTTAATGTAAAGGTGCCATTTCAGTAACCTGTAACTAGTCAATACGTGACTTCATGTGACTGTTAAAGATCCATGAAATAATGATGTCTCCAAACCTGTAATTCTGATGGCATCGGAACATGTGGAGAAACATTACACAAAGCAGATGTTTCTCCTTAACAATAAGGAATTACTGCTATTTAATTCTGACACATAGTAAGTAAAAGCAGGATTCTTTGTTGTGCCTGGCAAGAATTTCAGAATTTTTCTTAACCAGAGCATGGAGAGAGACTAGTGGATTACCTGTCCTTATTTGAAATATTATGGTTTGCTGTGTTTGTATTTTGGTATGGTGTAATGTGTTTTGTTTTATTTTTAACTTCATTTAAATGTTCACCAGTAAATTTGGCTGTTGAATTCAGTTTTTACAGTTGTAAAAAAGATGTGTTCATAAATTTTTTTCCATCTGTGTTTTTTACCCCCTCAGGATGAAGGCTTGAGGCTCAGAAAGGTAGCGCACTCGGATAAATCTGGATCACCCACAGCTTTGGCCCTCAGAGATAATGGCTCTAATTCTCTTCCTTCACTTCTTGTTGTAATTGCAGCCATTTTCATTGGATTCTTTCTAGGGAAGTTCATCTTGTAGAAAGAATGAGTGAGAGAAGCATGCAAAATGCAGCTTCCTTTTTTTTTTTTTTTTTTTCTTGGCCAGAAAAAGATTTGTTTACCTACCACTTCATTGGTAGTATGGCCCAAGTGGCCATTTTTGTGTACAGCATCGTAACAGGCTTTGCCTTTAATGATCTCGCACGGTTAGAAAACACAATCTGAAAAGACAAACTGTTCGGCTACTGGACAAAATTGTACATTAAGTCATCAATAGCAGGTGTCAGTTGCACAGTCAGTCCTTTATGAAAATTCATAAATAAAGAATTGTTCTTTCTTTCTTTCTGTGGTTTTAATAAGAATTGAAAAATTGTTCAGAGTCTTGTAAATGTTATTTTAATAATCCTTTAAAATTTTATCTGTTGCTGTTACCTCTTGAAAAACAATTTATTAGATTGCTAATCCCACTCATTCAGGAATATGACAAGAGGTATTCTGGGGGAAATGGTGCCTCTTACTGTGTAAATTTTCTCCTTACCTTACTTTGCTAATATCATGGCAGAATTTCTTTCTTATCCCTTGTGAGGCATTGTTGAGAGTTCTTCATCCTTACAGTCCTGTCCCATAATATTTAACATTACAAAAGAAATAAAATTGTTAACAGATTTTTCTGCTGGGTAGCCTGTTTGTGTGTGTCGTACTTTTAGAAGGGATTCCTAACAAGTACATTGTTCATGGTAATTTGCTACTTGTAACAAATGGCTATTTTGAAGTTTATTTGCTTAAGTCTCTGGCTTAGACATGATGGGTGTGAATGGGGTGGGGGGGGGGGGGGGAGTTTCCATTCCATTTGTTTAAAAAAATGAACTGTTTTCTGGCTGCTTTCAGCTACAGAGAGGATGGCTATCAAACTTGTTTTGGGACAGAATAATTTGGATATCCAGCAGGTACAAATATCAGATGTGAATGTTTTCAATATATTAACAATTTGCTTGGATTGTGTGGGAGTGTAATAATCAACCTTCTGTTCCATCTTTGGATCTTCTGGGTGTCTTCCAGGAGTCAACATTATTCTTTGTTTTCATAAGGGTACTTAATTCACATATGCTAACTTACTCTGTTTGTAATTCTGTTTTAGCAGATACAAATGCAATTTGAATGATTCAGACACCCATAGTGAATTCCATGATGCAGAAGAGTTGATATTTGCTGAGTGAGCCTCAGTTGCTCACCTTTTGAAAATGAAAATCATTTTTATGCAACTCTTGGCAGACCTACCTGTGTTAACCATGTATAGCTAAGTTTTAAAGAATGCATTTTTTTGGGGGTCTGAAATGCTTCCCTGCACTTAATCTTATGTCTTGCCTCATCTCTGAATATGTCATAAAAACAAACAGTAGTATTGGAACAAAATATTATCTGTACTTCTGACTAAGCATAATCCAATACAGGGAATTACTTGTAAACTGAAAAATTGCAGAAGGGATATACTCCTGTAAGCAAAATTGTGTATGCTCTTGGACAGCTTGACTTGATGTGGTGCAGCTAAGTGTGTTAGACCTTGGTATATGCGCACCTTATGTAGCTGAGAAAAATGTTCTGGAGAAGATGTACGTTATCTTGGTTGCCTTTGATTTCTAGTGCTTTTTTTTAAAAAAGAAAATTATAATTACATCATGTTCTGTCATTGCTCTCTGTGATAAACTTTTTTATAAAATCTTGCATATGTGCAAGGAAGATGATGAAGAAAATGCAAATACTGCTTATCTTTTCACTTAAGCATGCAAGCACAGATGTTTCCAATTACTTGTTCCAGTGTCTGCATTCAAGTCTCCTTCCATCCCAGTGACTGGAAAAACTATGTTAAGGTCTTGATTATTTTGGTTCCTCTGGTTCAGAATGGTGTAATTCTCCTGATTTTTTTTCTCTAACAGAATGTTGCTGCATCAAACTTTCATAGCCTGTTCCAAACTGATTACGTGGAAAATAACAAAAGCAATAGTGTGCAGGATGTAGTTTGCTTCAGAGCGAGCAGTCATTCCTGCATTGAAGGGGAAGAAAAAAAAAATCCTCTGGAAGATGTTAAAATGTTTACAGCATAGTGTACGGAGGTTTTCAAGGGTAGCTAGCACTTTCAGGACTTGAGAGCAGAAAAAGGAGTTACTGCTCAATGCAGCTGACTTGGTTTTGATGTCTGGCAGCAGAAATAAGGTAAAAATAACGATAAAATCAGATTGAAATAACTTTTTTCATAAATAACAAACAGATGGTGGTAAAACTTGGTCAAGGTTTAAGTAATGTTTTCAAAGTGAAAGTGTGCAGCAGTCTCGTAACCAGTGTACTTACTAATGGTATAAGGAGACTGTCTTGGTTTCCAGTAATCCCTTCATAGCTGTATATAAAATGTAATGCTAAAACTATTTTGCTCTCAGGAGTCACTTTGGATGAGATCAACTGTATTCAGTGAACTATGTAATATGGATTAAATCGTTTGTCTTTGTTCCTGAAATGGTTAGAACTTCTTGCTTTGTCTGCCTGCTTACTTGTGTATGTAAGCACAGGGAAATACAGTCTCTCCACTGTTCCTAGTGATATGATCGGACAACAGTGCCCATAAAGTCATGTGAGGCTAAATGCGTAACTTCAGTTAAATATGCATTGCAGGTTGCTCTTCTGATTTCTCAGAAGGGCAAGATGGAACAAGTACACAGTATCAAAGTAGTATTTTAAAGTTTTTATGAATATAGCACTTTATAAAAGGGTAGTATGATGGTTCAGGGGGAAAAAAAAAGCCTAGTTAATTAGAAGATATGGTTTCTGTAGTAATTCTGGGCACCAAATTTAAGCCACTTAAAAATGTATACGTATATGAAGTTCATTTAAGAAAAAGTTATTTGTATCAACGCACAAGTTATTTGTGCACTTCTACTCATTCTCTAAAAGCTGTTGACAAACACTATTGCCCAGGCTTGCATGTTTCTGCTGCTATGATTGAAGCCAATTTACATATAAGAAGCAACCAAACACTAGCTTGAAACTTCGTTATCCTTTTGGGAGGAGAGAGGGTGGAGGGAGGAGGTGGAAGGTGACATTTTGCCAAAGGGGAAAAGACAAAGTCAATAAGCAAAACTTATCTTTCAGGCCTTCTTCAAAGATATTAAAAGTTGAAGTGTTAATAAACCATTAAAAATGTAGTAGTGTCCTTTTTATTTTGGAACTTCTCCCTGACTATGTACATTCTGTAGACTGCTGATGGTGAATAGATATATCTAGTCCACCTCGCAGGTGGTGTAACTGCCCTGCTTTGAGGTACTGCTAGTAAATAGCGTGAAGCTGGCGTGGATGAAGATTCAGTGTTGGAGTGAAGAGCAGGCGCCTGAATCCAGGCAACACTGATGATGCTGATGGTTTGTCAGATTTGTAATAGTTGTCGTGACAAAGAGTTTTCTTTTTCCTGTTTGGAGTCCCTAGGTATTTATGCTTGAACTGACTTGCCAGGGTGAACACTTGCTTCAGTCTGTGGCAAAAGATGGAATGAGAGCTACACAGTTACAGAGCAACCCTAATAAATGTTTACTATAATACTGAAATGCCCTGCTCTTCGTGTTTACAGGTGGGATGAAATTCTGTAGCTCGTCTTCTTAGCCATGTGGCTGTGAACGTAACAGTTCACCGCTTTGCTTTCTACGCTGGTTCCTGTTGAATGGCTCTGCAGGGTGTGTCCTGGAAGGCACATCCGTGTGTAGCACTGACCGCTGCTGCCGGGAGGCTCTGTCTTTGCTGATCTTGAGCTTCTGTGGCAGCTTTAGTCTGGTGGCACACTTTAATGTTGGACGAGAGGGGAGGCTAAATACAGGAGTCAGTTTTCACAAGGGTTTGGGCTCCTGTAGGAAGGACTGAAACTAATGACGATTAAATGAGACCAATTTTTTTTATTTCCTGTCTGAACTTCTTTTCTAGGGGCACTCAAATAATGTAACCAAGTATATGATCGAAGTTGGTCTGTTGTGTTCTTCTTTTTGAATGCAGGTTGTGTATGTTTAAGAGAAATTCCTGATTCTGATAGGGCTGCGTAAGCAGAGGTAGTGTGGTGGTGTCACCTTTATTTATTTGCCCTCTAGGTGACAAATAGCTATGTAGAAATGAGGTCTTGTGCAAAAGCAAAACAGTTGGTTCTTATCTTTTATCTGGCGTTCTCATTACTGCTAGATGGTAAGGTTGGTGCCTCTTCCCATTTTCCTGAGACAAGGGTTTATGTGTTTGCATGGTGAACTGGATCTAGGAACCGATTTGGATAAAATATAATTTGTAGGGGGTGAAAGTTTTAACTAAATTGTGGTATAAGCATCTCCCACCATGTTAAAGTGCCATTTTATTTAAAGCTTGGTACCAGTTTATGTAATGTTGATAACACTGCCAGCAGGTTATTGAACCCCTGTTTATACAGTAGCTACTTCTGTTGCTGGCAGTAGTGGAATGCTGCTCTTCCCCTCCCCCTTCTTTAGAAAAGATTTAAAGGGTGTTACGGTATCCAGGCACAGAGGTGTGAGACAGCTATTATTATAGCTAAGCAGTCTGAGCTCAGACATTTGAAATAAATGAAAAATTGAAAGGTGACTGCAATAGTTATTAATTCTTACCTTTTAAACTTGTGTGTAAGAAAAAAGTATTTTGAGTTGTTTGTTGGTTTTGGGTTTTTTTTTAAGTTAGTCTGCTTATCATCCAAGTTCTGCAAAAAAACCAACTTGCCATAGTCTGGGAATAATTATTTCAGGATGTTCTTGAAAGTTTATCTTTCTACTAATGCTGGTGCAGGTTCACATGCATAGGTGAATTCAGAGAGATTGTCACTGGTGATTGGTGTCTAGGCTGTTCTCAGAGTGGGTAGTAATTAAATAGCAATCTTTGTGACTGTCTCAGTCTGCCTTGCAAGGATGGCTTATCCTGGCTTTCGAGATGGGGAAACTGAGGCACAAGTGTTGGGACAAATGATTGGGAAGGGATGGTTCAGGCACAGCCCCTGTTCTCTAGCACATACTCCATCCCATTTTTCATCAAGCCTTCCTTGAGCCTTGTTCAAGTCCTTTTTTTTTTTTTTGGGGGGGGTGTGTGTGTGTGTGTGTTCCAAAATGCTGCTTCATGTTGCTTGGAAATTTTTTGTAGGCTTTTAAAGCATGTTCCTAAAGACAGCTGTTGTCTTGTCTGTTCCTGAAGCTGTGTTAAAACAGGCAGAAAATGTGGCTGTTAGGTGTTTAACTGTGGATTGTGCTCACTGGGATTATAATGCCTGACCTCTGCTAAAGACAGTAGGGGGAAAAAGATGCTGCTAAACATTTGGGCATGTTGTGTTTGTAGTCTTAGAACATAAAAGCATGTCTGTGTAGCAAAAAATTTTTTGCAGAGCCAGTGCTGTTTGTACTTTTCAAGTAAAAGAAAACAAACAGTCCTAAATCTGTACAACTACCGTGTTGGTGGTGGTATATATTGCCCTGCCCATGGGAGTGGCGAAATATTTTTCCATTGCTACTTTGATAGTCCAAATACAGACGATACAGACAGCTACACTCTGATTTTTGGAGGCACTTCTTCAGACGAGCCAAGGACTTCTTTTTTTAAAACCTAAACATGTTTGGCTCCTGCCAGCAAAGGTGCTCCAGCAATAGTAGACTCTTACAGAGGTTAAATCCACTGATGTGTTTTCACTCAAAATGAGTAAATGCTTTGCTGTTATTACTGCTTTTCAAACTGCAGTACACTCTGCACTGGTGTGAGGGCTGGTTTGAGGAATATTAATAATGAGAATCTAGTAATTAATTATAAAGATTGTGCTCTATTAATGGTTGAGAGGCATTGCTTTAAATCGTTATGTAGGACAGTCCAGTTTATAGAACCATGTTTTGGAAAGGCTTAGGAGGAAAGTCCACAGAAAACAAAACTTGAACCCTGGGTCAAATAGAGACACAGCCCTCTAAAGCTGTAATCGGAGGTATTAAAGAGTGCAGCTTTGATAATGAAGTGCATGGTTCATAGAAGGTGGAAGCTCACGCAGTGGCTAACTTTCCTTGATTGCCTTAATCACCTCAGGTTAGTTTAAAATTTTGAAATGATAAGTATGAGACATCTGTCCCACATCTCACATGGGAGCTGGGGAGCAGTTGGTGTCAGGTGAAGAAAAAGGGAGTATGGTAGGAAGAGACGGTCGTGGCACTTAGGGACATGGTTTAGTGGTGGACTTGGCAGTGTTAGGTTAATGGTTGGACTCGATGATCTTAAAGGTCTTTTCCAGCCAACCTAAATGATTCTATGATTCTATGAGAAGAGCGAGATGAACTGCTTCAGAAATGGCTTTGTTGATGGCTGTGTCTTCCCAGGACAGCTAGGCTGTTAGAAAGGTCTGTACGTGCTGCCTCCTCCCCAGACATAATGCTGGAAACTGCTGTGGCCTCTCCAGGAACAGGGCTTTCTCTCCAGCCTCGGGGTGTAAAGCCTCAAACACGGTGACCGGTCTTGTAAACAGGAGAATGCCAGGAGAAGGATTTTCCTTGTATTCATCCCCAGGATTGTCTAACCTCGGATTTCCACTGCAGCCTTCAACTTCATGGCACTGCTTTCAGACATCACTTTCCTGTGTCATACCTTGAAATACTTTAGCCCTTGGGCCTCTCATTTCATGTCCCAGCTTCAAGAAAATCAGAACAGAGAGCTTTCCTGATTAGGTGGAATTATCTCTTCATCCTGCCTCTACAGGAACCAGATTACAATGGCAAAGGAAGGTCAGCGTATTTGTGGAAAAACATAACTTCTTAAAGAGACAAGGTTTATGTGATTGCAGCATCTTTGTGCTGCTTCTCCCTGTGTGAATTTGAAATCTAATTAAAGCCACATTTGATAGAGAGGTTGATGTTTCACAGATACCAACTGCCTCCAATTACAGGAAAATTAGAGCTGAGATGACAGACATTTAAATTGGTGCTCCCATCCAGGGCAAGCCTGCACAGTGAGCTGGAAAGATACCTGTCCTGCTTGCTGCTGTTTGACCAGTTAGTGCTGGCGTGCTTGCCAAGCTGTCGGCATGGGCATAGATCAAACACCCTGGCAGCTGCCAGCGGTGGCCCGGCACTTGTCAGCAGTGTGGGTGAGAGACGAGCGTGTTACAAGGGAGCAGGTTAGCAGGCATGGCGGGGGACAACTCGAGCTGTCGCTGGAGTAAGCTCATGGAGGGGGTGTGGGGTGGGACAGGAGCTTGATTTACCTCAGGGCAGGAAGGAGGTGATGCAAGAAAATGGTGAATAATGGGGTGAGAAACGCTAAAAGCTGGAAGAAAGTATAACCCTGCGTGTATGCATCCTCACTTCTCCAACCTGCTCTGCTCAGGCACTTCGGAAATACTAATGATTTAATGATTGCAAATGGGTGGGAGAAGGAATCTGATCTTCAGAGGAGCTGTAACTGACCTCGAAAATTCTATTAGAGCAGTAATTTAAAAAAATAAGCTAATTGTGGTTTTATGAGTCCACTTCTAGAGCTATGTAGAAGTTGCATTTGTGGAACTAGAGGTGTAGAAATGAAGCAACTAATCAAAAGTAAACATTTTCAGCAACGTAACCAGCAGCGTACGGACAGGGGCCTCCTGATCTCCTTGCCTACTGCTCTGAGAGTGCAGTGGGGAAAGAGCAACGCATGACCCGAGTCCTCCGGCGCTCTGTGCATGCAGCACTGCTCGTTAGGTGAGCCACACAAACATTAAATCCCCTGTGGGCAGGCATAATAATAGGGCTGTGCAAAACTGTTGTGTGTGTCTGTGTACATTCGTATTTACATCTGATCTGTGAACAGAAATCTTTCTGGGGTGCCTGTGTGCAAACGTGGTTACAGTGGACTGGGTTACTGTAGGACTTTACGTTGTATCATATGTTTGTAACTGCTTCAGTTGCCTCTACTAATCTGTTTTCCTCATTTAACTGTTCCTAATTTTTGAGCTCCTTTAAAATTGCTAATTTTCAGAGCAACTGGGTGCAGAAACACTTCCTTCATTCTTGCCAAATGGAGCCGTCTTGTCCAAAACCCTCTCCCAAATGCAGTCTGAGCCTTTGCGAGTATTAGAGACCTTCAAAGAGAAACAGGAGGCTTAAGCAGGAAGATGCTGACACAAGGTGAATTTCCAATGTCCAGAACCATTTGCTACTGCTTTTGTGAAGTGCAAAGATCTCAGCTGTCAATGCAAAAGCATTTTAGTTTTAAAGAAATGAAGCTATTTTTTATAGGAAAACCTTCCCAGTCTCATGCCCGATGGCCACTAAGTCCTCTGTGCTCCCCTTCATGTAGCTATGCATTGATAGTTGTCTCCTAGTCCTGGTTGGAATTGTGGAAGCTACAGCACTTGCTCTTATAATAGGGTGAGCCAATAGTAGACTAAGATTTTAAAATTAGACTGTGTCAAATGTAGACTGTCTGTCAAAATGTAGTGGTATTTTTTAGCATATATAGTGTATTTGAGAGTTTACGTAGCTTTTAGAAAAGTTTTAGTGAATGCTTGATACTGCTCATTAAAAATTTTGGTAATTCTATGAATAAAATACTTAGCTCTGGGCTGTATGTATATATATCATTATGTTTTCCAGTTGCCATTTATATATAAATTTTTTGGACAGATGGGAATATGTTGAAGCAATGCAAACTTTACAGTTTAGTAATAGTATTTTCCTTCTAGTATTCATTTAAAACAAAACCTGCAGAAATGGTTGGTACAGCTTAGACCATGCAATCATTTCCCCGGTATCCCTTACGGAGTGTGGAGAAGAGATTCCTTCAGTGTGTATTGTATAGGTTCAGAAAGTTTTGCCCTGATCGTATGGCACTGGGCGTGCGGAACGGGCTGCAGTGAAGGCTGCAGGGGCAAACTTTCATTTTGGCATTTCTTAACTCTTGAAAGCGTACCTTCAGACTTCTTCTGAGTGTAGTTCCTGTAATTCCTGTTGTTGCTGCCGCTCCTATGGATGGTGTGCTCCTCTGGTAAGGAGAGAGCATCACGTGGAATGAAATTGTCGTGTTAGTCTGATCGTCAGGGAGAACTTGTAAAATATCTTTAAAAGATGTGTCTGTGCTTTATTTTCTGTGTGCTAAAACCACGGGCTCAGCAGAGAAACTGGCTTCGGGACCAATACGTGTTTTCTGTTAATTTGCCCAGTTCCCCAGGGTCTGGTGATCCTTTCTGTCTTTCATGAAAGACGATGGCGTCACCCTCTTACCTCGCCGGCACTCCTCTGCTCCGTAGTTACTACCCTGCCCTCTCGAGTGGTCTCAATTAATTGCCGTAATCAGACGGAGGGAAGCACGCCTCGCCTCTCTTTAACTTGAGCTCTGCTGCTTACTGCTCTCGGTAAAGGGGTCTGAACCCCAAAGCTCGGCTGGTTTTGGTCCCCCCGCTCCCCTGACCGTATTACCGTTGTTACCTTGGAGGAGAGCCGGCGGGAGAGTGACCGTTCAGCAGACAAAAAGTTAAAAATATTACATTTCTTTTAACTAATCAAAGATGGTTTTAGCCTTTTGTGTTTTCAAAAGCTATACGTGACACTCACCACTGGAGGCATGATTCACCTGAGGCAGCAAACATGAAAAATGCTCCTCTGATAGAAAGTTTTTATGTCCAGCCAAATTAGAAACCACTCAGCAGCCAAAAATAAGGAACAGTATTTCCTATTATTTGGCACAATAATGCAGAGCTTTTCAAGGACAAAGAAGGTCCCTCCCTTAAAACAAAATTAGTTAGGGAACAGATTGATTTTAGACTAAATTTCTGCTGTTCAGCAACATTTTCATTTAAAAGAGCTGTGTGATGCAACCAGTCAGCCGACATCCCACTAACCAGGTTTT
>NW_008795863.1:3656391-3666139 GCF_000699145.1 Aptenodytes forsteri | reverse complement strand
CGCGGGGGCCTGCTGCGGCGGTCGGGTTTATAGCTCGTCTTTGCCGCAGAGTATTTGGGGCCCTGGGCGCCTCTTGTTTATGGCACTGAAACCGTCAGTTGTGTTTGCTCAAAGTTACGGTCGTTTCCAGCAATGCCTTATGGGGCAGTCAATAAAGCTGATGCCTGTATATCGTTTTGATCCTCTGCGGGGGGTCTTCAGGCTACTGTTCGGTGCTAAGAGAAAAGTGATCCAGCAGTTGGGCGTTTATTTAAAGTAATTCATAATGCATGTGCCTGTCCTCTGGGCGAAGGTACGTAGGTCTGATCCCGGGCTTTTTCTGTGGGTGGGATTGCAGAATTCAGCAGAGTTCATCTAGGAGATCTAATTCCTAACAACTCCAAGTGTAAACTTTTTTCCCCCAAACTTTTTTCATTTCTTTATTTGAAGACAGCACTATCCTGTGCAGCTTGCTTTCTCGTTTTCCAATAGACTGTCTTGGAAATGGCAGCGGACCAGGACTGATGTGGTTCCCATGGGAAAAGGATGTTGGGAATCGCGTCTGCCTGCTTTGAGGCGGCAATCACGGGCAGTTCCCGTTACCAGAAGACACGTAGGAATTAATTACTGTCCTCGGGGCTTGGTAGCACCGTAGCTAGAATCCGTCCCATGGACTGGTCCTGTACCCTGGAGTAGACTTGTGAAGAAGAAGGAGGAGGGGTGGGGAGAAGGTAAATAATAAAATATTGGCCTGATAAATAATTGCTCAGGCCAACAGCGCTGTTTCCTCAGCTACTGAGGCTACTCGTGATTTGATTCCTCATAGCCATGTTTGTTTCTGCCTGATTCAGCAGTGGTGTGGAAATTTTTGTTTCTTCATTTCCTTATTATTATTTATTGCTGGCAGCAAATAGTAATTAAAAAAATCAACAGTGATTGCACTAAAGAGGAGAAGACTAGAAGGAAAAAATTCTTGGCAAATACTTGTAGTAAGAGGGAAGATTACGGAAAATTAATGAAGCTATAAAAGTCAGAATGAGTGGTGCTGGTTTATATTACCTAGCCTTCCCTGTTGCGTCAGGAGTGAGTAAATTATGCCACGTAGTATCTGTTTGTGCCCGAATTCATCCATACCCACCGCTTTGTGTGGAAGGGAGGCCACTTCTTCACAGGCTGTGGCTACTGCATTTGGAGTGCCTTGCAATTTAGGGCATGCTTCCCGAAAATCGAGCTCATCTTTCAGGGATCTCTGAGTCACTGCCTTCCCTGTTGCGTCAGGAGTGAGTAAATTATGCCACGTAGTATCTGTTTGTGCCCGAATTCATCCATACCCACCGCTTTGTGTGGAAGGGAGGCCACTTCTTCACAGGCTGTGGCTACTGCATTTGGAGTGCCTTGCAATTTAGGGCATGCTTCCCGAAAATCGAGCTCATCTTTCAGGGATCTCCTGAGTCACTTCTGAAAACTCAGAAATTGGTCAACTCCAAAGCTTTTGATGGTGGTGGTGGAAGTCTCACTGACTGCATTTCACCTACTCTTTCTTTGTGCAAGTGAGGCAGGAGTGAAACTGCACAGCACTGAGGAAAGATGCTTTTGTTACCCTGTGGCTTTCTTTCCGTTCTCAGTTAAGTTCCGATTTTTCGTCCTCTTTAAGAAGAGGAATCCCTTTAAGAAGATCTAATCCCTCCCTGCTCCCCCTCCAGGTTGTAGCCCTTAGAGCAAGTGGGATGGAATAGCAGAGCAGTAATGCTGTTTTGTTTGCTTACAGCTCATTTATGAAAAATATTTTGTTTCTGTTGAACCGCACCCTTTGTCCTAACACAGTGTACTCTCCTTGCAAGCCAATGCTGTCGTTACTCGCTGGGCACTTCCAGACCCTGTTTTATTCAGAGAACCTGGAGATGTGCTGTGAAACCCAAATCATCCCAGCTGTTTCCATCAGAGCTGTTTCTAGTGATGTGTTCTCAAGCAAAAATGTTTTCTTGTGTACATAGTAAGAAATGAGCCTTTCTGTGCACAAGTTACTCAACAGAGGGATTTTTGGTTATTGCTTTCCGAGACATCTATCATTTTTTACAGTAGAAAGTCAACAGAACAGAAAACTAACATGTATAGGAGGCAAAGAAATCCTTAATTTTTTCAGTTAGGCTTTTTTATTTCAACCAATAGTTTAACAAGTGCTTAAACTTCCCCGGCAGTTTAATCTGGAACTCACCTGAGTTTTGCAGCAGGCACAATATGTAAACGGTATAGAAACAGAGCAAGAACACTTGTTTTGATTTTTCTGATCCCTTTTGTCCTTTTTCTTAAATAGAACCTGTTTAAACAATTTGCCTAAGAACTTCTTCAGGTCACCATTTCTTCTGTCGGGTGGCTCCTTGAGTAGGATGTTACTGAGGGAAAAACTTTCATCTGTCCTGGCAACATTGGCAGTTATTGAAGAGACCAACATTAATTGTTTCATTTTTTTTAAAGCTTCTGTGTTTCGGTATGGGACAAATCACTCAGTTTGTAGGTCTTCCACTGCTAAACCACTTGTGGCTTAACTTCTTTAGCAGCCAGTGCTGCTAGCACATGAGGTCAGGTTGGAGAAATAAAATGAGTGGAATATATTGTGTCACAAATGTATATGGTGCTGTGCAGCAGTTAATTTAGTGTGTGATGAAACCAAAAGATCAAGGAAGCTTAGCTCCTAGTTCTGTGCCTGTAGCCTGGGAGAAGCCTTGCGGAGAACATGGACTGGCAAATAAACTGTGCACTCTGAAGACTTACTTGTATCTTTGTCCAACTTGGCTTCTATTGGCTAATAGAAAAAATATACAGGCACAAGGAGGGAAGCTGGTGCAGCATATGCTAAGAACTCAGATCATAAATTTATGTTCCTGGTCAACACTACAAATAAACTAGAGGAACCCCAAATCAGATTTCTGGCAATGCATTATGAAGGCCTTTTTCAAGTGCTTCCTTTTTAACTCTCTAGGTGACAGAAAAAACCCCCGCCGTTCTTGTACAATTTGTACGTTGTGTCATGTTTGCATTTAGTGTAACAGTAAGCCTTGGAAAACCTAGAACTTCGCAAGTCTGTGATTCAAAACACAGTTGAGACATGAATGTGCTTTTTAGAGGTAAGAACTGGACAGGTCTTTCTTTTGAAACTGTTGTAATATTTCTGACATTAAACAATTTACAGAGGAGCCACGAAGCACTAATAAACTGTAGATCATTGCCCTGATGAGTGTAGAACATCATGCTGTGGAGCAGTTTCTTTGCTCTTGGCTTCAATCCTGCACCACAAGCATGTGCAGATTTCAGCTGGGACCGAGTTGTGTGTGGCACTTGCATAGGGAAGGAACAGGGTCTGATATTTTTTCCAGAGATGAGACCACCTAACGTGGAAATGGTCGATGGTGGTGGAAGAAGCTTGTCTCATGTGATCTGAGGAGCATCACGCCATACCCATCCTCATAAATAAAGACTAACATGAATTCACTCATGCCACTGTGTCTCGAACAGAAGTCAGAAACAAAGCTAGTATTTGAAAGGACTTGCATAACTATCTTGTAATAGCTCGGTAACTCAGTTGGAGATATGCTGGTGTAAATCTGCTGAATAAAAACCTCAAGTCTAGCTAGAGACAACTGAACTCCTTCCTGGTTCCTAGCTTCTCTTTCAGAGGCATCGTGTCTCCTTCTTGACCCTCTAGTTAAAACTGTGCTCCTGATGGCTCCCTACCAGCAACTGATCCAGAACTGACTCTTCAAGTAGGTATGACTGTGTGGAGCAGAAAACCATCAAGGAATGCTGATCAGAGCAGCTGTTGTTCACAGGGCTCGATTCATCATGGGGAGCTGGCTTTCAGCTCCTTCCAGCAGGCTGAAGGAGGATCTGATTATCAGATGGATGGATGAACACTTTCTCTGGTGACTACTAAGCCATCCTGAGCTCCGTTCCTGACTCGTAATGAGTTTTCTGTAACTTTTCATCTGAGGAAAAAATGTGAAAGATGTGATCTGACCCTGGCAGTGAGTCTATGATACTGTTCCTTCCTATGATACCCCTTCCTCCTGCTGTCTCAAAACCAGGTGAATCTGAGGAAATGTGCGTCCAAGGCTGATACCAACTTGGAAAAACTGTCAAGAAGGCACGGACTCTGAGGAGGTAGGGAGGCTGAGCATAGCCATTTGCTGCTCGAATGGCTTTTTTCCTGCTGTTTTTGCTAGCGAGGTCCACGCTGTCACTATGTTTTCAAAGAATGCTTGTGCTATAGCAGACAGTATGGAGACTCACCTATGTAAAGCTGAAAGACCCTCATTCAAGACATACTTTTCCGATGATACTGAAAATGACATATTAAAGGCTTTTTTCTCTCATAGTACTGGACTGGGCAGCTAGAAGCTGCTGATACTGATGAAGAAACGCTATGACCTTACTCCTTATGTTTCTTACAGAGGTTCCTGCTCCTCCTGCGAGCCAAACACGCGTGTATATCAGTAAAAGCCACAGCCCAAATGCCGCAAGGTTAAGCCGTGCCCTCAGCTTGTTCCCCATTAAAGCAGGGGAGCGTGGTTCATCTATGAACTTGTACCTCCTTGCTGGCCTTAAGTATCTCCCCTACTGCCTCCAGAGTCTGCTGATTCGCACCAGTGCACACAAGGATGTATTTGCCACTGGGGGAAACCTGAGGGTTTCCAGGGCAGGCTCTTGTTGAAGAATGCTCTGAGGAGCTGTGCCTATCCACCTTCCCGGCAGTGTGTCCCCAAAGCAGTGCCGATTTAAGCTCAGTGAAACCATGGTATGTGTTGGGACAGTCCAGCAAGAAGAAAAGGGAGGACGTGGCTGCATTTGTGCAACCCTTGCTCCTCCCTCTGGTAAGACTGGGCCAGTCTCCCTCCATCAGATGGATGCGGGTCTGTTTCCAGCTGCTTCCTTGCTCTAATAAGGGCCATGGTGTGCTTGCTGCTGAGGCCCTTTACTTGTTCCTACATGAGGTCACATCACTAAAAATACGCTGCTAAATAGGGTTGCGGAACATGTTAGACCCCACTTGCTTCTTTACTTTGCCCACCTGGCTGACACAAAATCCAAGGCACAAATACTGCATGCGGAGTATGTAAGGCCTCAGGAATATGAAAACAGAAGAAGTCCCTGCAGCCTTGTATCGGCAACTTACTTGTAGTGTGTGCATCTGACAGGAGAACGCTGCTTCTGTCTGGCTTTAAGGGGGCTTGGTTGTAACTGCTCGCTAGATACAAAGGGAGGCCTCGAAGCAATTACATAGCTAATGAGAAAATATGAAACCACTGGTTATTTTTACAACTTAACGATTGTAAAAATAGCTTAAATTACTTGGAATATTTTTTAATTAGAAGTATCAACCATTTAGCACTATCTGAACGGAGGGCTGTTGATTTGCTGTTTCTTTTTGTGTTACGAGCTGTGAGATAATGACAAGATAAATCTTTGTGGGTTTCCTCCTTATATACATATCTACATCAGAGCTGTGAAGTCAGAGGGGGAAGCTGCTATCACAGTACTGGCACGACACCAAGCCCTTCCCCAGAGCTAAATTCTGATGAGGAACTGGGCGTTGGGGAGAAGAGTACCACAACGGTAAGATGGCAGAGATGACTAAAGCAGGATCATAACGTTCACCCCAGCAGTTAAAAAAAAAAATAAAAAAAAAAATAAAAGGAGACCCCCTCCCTCCCCCCAAAAGTCTGCAGTCCTAAAGTGCAATTACTTTTGTGCAGTCATGTCAGGCCAGGGATCAGACTGGATGAAGTTCAAAGCACAAACATCAAACGAGTGCCGTTCGGGATTCGAGGAGGAGGGGGGAAGTAAGGAAAAGAACAACAGTTCTCAGGCATTCAAGTGCATCAAGAAAATAAATGTCCCTTTCTTTTGGAAGAAAAACAACCCCCAGTCTGGTGGAATCCTGGCTTTGTAGTCATGAAAAATAAGGTTTTTTTTGCTTCTAGCTGAGAATGTCCCAATATGACACAGTACAAATAAACAACACCAAAGCAAGAGCTGGGGCGCTGGGATATTTTTCTGGTGCCCTGCTGCTATACAGCCTTATTTTATTCTCCTCTGGTGACTCTTCAGATCTGGGTACTGATGAAGCGCACTGAATTAAAGGCATCTGGTAGGAAGTGGCTCTCTTCTCCGGTCGGTCGGGGCTGGACCCGTCGCTCGGTCTCTGGCCGTTGTACAGCAAGTACCTGCCCTGGGCATCCTGCTCCATTTTGAAGATTTCGTACTCGGTGTGAGGTAGGCGGATGCCGAGTGCGATGCAGCCGTTCGTGTGGGTGACGTCTTGCTGAACCCCAACTTGCCAGGACCCCTGTGCTCCGCACTCGTTCCCGTTGAAGACGTTGAGCAGAGAGGCTGTGGATATATCCATGGGTGTGACCTTCATGTGATTTACTGCGAGAGAGAAAGAGAGGAGCTATTAGCAGAGGGACAAAAACAAAAGCAAAGACGACGTGTGGATTGGGGTGTACCTGTGAAATCAGAATTGTCTCTCCTTGTTCATTCTTAAATCAATTTTTCATATTGCAGGTGTGGCCAGCGAATCTATTTGCATCATTTTACGTCTTTGACGTAACTGCTTCTCACACAGAACACACACACACACACAAACTCAGTTGAAGAAAACCTGATGGCCACATATCTCAGCCAGAGATTAAGCAGAGCTTTTCATAAATTCCAGACAATCCTTTACAGATAAAGTCTGGTTGGTTATGTTAGGACATAGGTAAAAGAGGAAACAATAAAACTTTATTCATGTTTTATTACCATCTGTATTAATCCATAAGTAGGGCTGCTAATAATGTATTTTTCATAACTTTTTAACATCTGTTACCCTGTAAAGCTAATGAAATAATTATTTCCAGTTGGAAAATTTGGAAAGCACCACAGCTGCGCTATCTTCCTATACTACCTGTCCTTTTTTGCATGAATTATAAAGTATAGCTGAACTACAGAGAGATGCTTTTTCTCATATCTAAACAGTGGCTGCAGCTTGCAGTATCAAATGTAGAAGTGCTGCAGTTCCAAGTTGCCTGTATTCTAAAGGAGCTTAAGGCACATAAAGTTTTATTTTTCAGCCAAGTTTAAAAAGTTGGGAAGAGCCAAACTGAATGAGCCTATGGAAGACGAATAGAGATTTTTCCTGGTGTGCATTTGACACTGTACATAGAATCATAGAATCATTAAGGTTGGAAAAGACCTCCAAGATCATCGAGTCCAACCGTCGACCCAACACCACCATGCCCACTAAACCATGTCCCTAAGCGCCTCATCTACACGTCTTTTAAATACTTCCAGGGAAAAAAACGTTAACGTGGCGGCTGGGCTGGTGGGCGCTCATCCTGCTGCGGCCCCGATCTCTTTCGCCGCTTAGCACCAAAGCGGGAGCTTTTTATCAAGAAAAGGGGATCTGAATGGATCGGTGCTGACCAAAACATAAGTAAATAACCAGGCCTCATGCCTGCCAACACACCAAAATCACAAATTCTCTTGCAGGTCATTTTATAGTAAGATTTGTTGGGAGTTTTATTCTGAGGTTTTATAAATAGACATTCGACTCAATGGCTCTACAGTTAACATTATTTGCCCTAGCTGGTGTAAAAGGTAATTTATAGAAATTGAACCTGAAAGTTTCACCAAAACCAAATTAGTGACCTCAATCTGTGTCCTGGTTTCGGCTGGGATAGAGTTGATTTTCTTCTTAGTAGCGGGTATAGTGCTGTGTTTTGGATTTAGTATGAGAATAATGTTGATAACACACCGATGTTTTAGTTGTTACTAAGTAGTAAGTTGGCATACCATAAACCAGAAATTCAAGCAAAAACTGGATTTCACCCCAGGAGCTGAGCTGGGACATGCTGCATGCAGCTCTAAAGAGCAAAAGCTCTGACAGGCAAGGGTATCTCCTGCCTCCTATGAAAATTCCAGAATAGTAAATTATTTCTTATAGTTAGATGCTTTCCTAAACTGGAGCCATGCAAGAAGCTATATGCTTCTCACATGGTAACTGAAATAAGGAGAAGAGCCCACAGCGTGCTTGGGGCTTCCAGAGGCTCTGCTGGGGCTGGCGCCATGGCGGGACATCGTGTTTTGGAGATGTTTGTTTGTGTGAGTGGTTAAAGCCACTGAGCTCTTTCTAAGCAGGGTGCTACGGGACTGTTTGCACAGGAAGGCTTCTCAGCCGCAGGGTCCCAGGTGGTGTCACCACTGAGTGCTGCTTCCCAAAGTACTCGAGGGGTTTCGGTTAGATACATCTAGTCTTCACTGTGGTGGGATTAATCAGAGCTGTCTTTAGGGACATCCTTACTTGCCCTAGGGCCCCTTGAAAGTTGATGAAAAGACACTTGCTGCTACATCTGTCTTCGACAGAAAATGATTTATACCACTTATGACCTGAAATGCTTTCTTGAAGGTGCTTTTTTCTCTCTACTAGTGTAGAGAGCCCTAGGACACAGGTTTAATCTTAGACGCTTCGCTTAGATACTTGAAGTCTGGCCACTGGACTCCAAGACTCAGGGATGCAAAGGCTCATTTTCTTGTGCTGTACTTAAAGATCTCTGCCTCAAATGAGTATTGCTTCAGTGGTGTGAAATACCGTGCAGCTGTATACTTTGGCTGGGCATTCACACAGCGCCCGACAACTTCCCGAGAAATTACTAACTCCTGCAAATGACAGAATGAAATCATCAGCAACCAAATCGTTACGAGCGAACTCTGCTCTGGTCCACAACTACATGACCACCTCCACCCCCAGTGTAGCAAGCCACTCTACCTTTGAACACAAACTCCGTGCCACCCATCACTTTGGATGAGTGCACGCCCCGGCTGTAGCGTCCCTTGGCGTAGATGGTGAAGGTGGGGTGCTTGCAGATGGGGTCAGAGTAGTGGTAGTAGTGACCTTCCCAGGTGTTGTTGTTGTCATGGAAGATGAAGTGCCGAGTGAGGAAGAGGACCTCTGGTCGCACCTCGCAGCGCTGGCTCACCCACTCTCCGTGTAGACCTATAGTCAGATCTGCCTTGGGGGGTAAGATGGGAGGATGGTGCTCGTCTGACCGGTAGATGATTCTGCACGCGATACACGTGCGGTCGTGGTTCTGAAATGAAGCAGAGAGAAACCCCTGTTAGGTATTACCCGTGATAGAGGGCAATGAATCAGGCCGTCCGTTTCATGTTGAAATGACACCAGCTCAACATTTTAAGTAATATGTTGTTATTTCTTATCTTTTTTAATGTTCTGCAGATTCTCACCCTTCAAAGCACCTGAAACATGGCACCATTTGGTTTTGTATGTGTAAGACTGCACAGCAGGAGCAGAGGTAGGAGATTAATTCCCTCATCTGCATTTCTCTGAAATGAACATTTTAGTTCAGCGTTTTATTGGATCTAGAAAAGGCTAACTTTATCCTTCAAATCATACAAGAAGCTGGCAGATGGTAATTTACTATGGTAGGGACTTGGCAACTCGTGTGTTAGAAATGAGTACATTTGCTGAGCTCTTATTTTGCATCTGTCTTCCTTTTAGTTGTTAGCTTTGGGTACCGTAGATGGACATGGGTGTCCTAAGTACATTTTTCAGTTGGGTAGCAGCCTGGGAGAACAGTAACCAGTGATTTTAAACTTTTTCAGCTTTTCTGAGCCCTAATACAAGCTTGTGAAGCGTACAACACGGCCGGCTGCCGTCGGAGATGGTGAAAGCTTCTCCAATGGGAATGGGGTCTGTGGTGCCTGCCGGGCTCCA
>NW_008795863.1:3654707-3655951 GCF_000699145.1 Aptenodytes forsteri | reverse complement strand
CCCAGCCTCAAGCAGCCAGGTACTCCTAGCCCCGTCCGTGAGCGCCGGGGATGATACACGAGGGGCGTGCAGGCTCCGAGTCTGTGGCAGGAGGGGAGGGAATTTCGTGTTGAGGCTTCTACCTCCTGACATCAGAAAATAAAACTACAGACTTGTACGTTGTTCCTAAGGCCAACTGTTTCCGCCTCTGCAAGGTTTTGTCTTGTTGGCAAAAGAGTTTGGCCTAGCTATTCTCTTTGCAGACTGTATTTTGCACTGTTTGAATGGCAAGAGAGATGGCAGCGTTAGCATTTGTCTCTGCTCTGCTAAACCTTGAAGTAAATTTTGTGGACCAATAAAGGATTACAAAACTAATTTTTTAGCTCACTTCATTTGTGGCAAATAATTAGATCAAGAAGAATAAATGCCACCCTGCAAGATAAAAGCAGTATTTTCTGTTTTACTAGTGCCTGTTTTGGGTTGGCGATGTGCTGTTTGTTTACATCTCGGGATCTCTAGTCAGCTGGTGATGTGCGGAGGGGCTGCGCTCTGAGCTGTAAGCAGGCTTATACTCAGAGTGAAAGACAAAGACTGCACAGACAGCTTGTACCTTCATCTTTGAAGGACACTCAGTCCTTCCTGGAGACAGTAGACGCACGGGGTGGGTTACTCACATCCACCTTCAAGCTGCGAGGTGTCTTCCCGAGGTGCAATTCAGAGTGCACTAAGTTAAGAGCTGAAGCTCCCCACGCAGCCACCAGGCAGGCAGATTTATACAAATACTTTTTCTTTGTGACCCTTTCCAGCCCTCTTTTCTGAGATCTCTCTGAGCTCCCTCCATAACATAAATGCTCATATTCATCACTCATACTTTAAAGTCCACGTGAGCTGCTACGGAGTCAGCATTTCTCCACTCACTGCCTTCAGCTCACGGCACACTTCAGGGGCGACATTTACACAACCTTCATTAGTGCCCTGAGTTTGTCTCATAATATGACCTCAGGTGGCTTCAGAGTTAACGTACAACTCGTGCAATATATCCCTTTCACACATATTAAATAGGGTTTATATTTGCCTCCCTGCCCCAGACCAGGTAGACACCAAAAGTCAGTGAAATCAATGAAAAGTCTGCTGTTCTACATCCCTGGGATGTAGAAGAATGGTCTATGTGCAAAATAACTATAAATCATAGAATCATAGAATAGTTTAGGTTGGAAGGGACCTTTAAAGGTCATCTAGTCCAACCCCCCTGCCGTGGGCAGGGA
>NW_008795863.1:3645177-3652497 GCF_000699145.1 Aptenodytes forsteri | reverse complement strand
ATCCAGGCACGCCTCCTGGCGTTTTTGCCTGACTTCCTCTTTGTTGGGAGGCATCGCTCCTGAGCTTGAAGGAGGTGACCTTGCCTTGAATATTACCCAGCTTGGCCCCTCTTCCCTCCAGGGCTTTGTCCCATGGCACTCTACCAAGCAGATCCCTAGAGGCCAAAGTCTGCTCTCCTGAAGTTCAGGGGAGTGAGCTTGCTGTGCGCCCCCTCGGCGCCGGTGAGAATAAGGTCCAGCGTAGCACCTCTAGCTCAGGTTGATCTGAATCAGTGTTGGCCAACAGCCCCGCTCTGAGGAGAAGTTTGGACTTGGTGACCTCCAAAGGGTCTTTCCACCCCAAAACACATGGTCTTCTGGGAACCACAGGTCAGCATGTTATTAAAGTGGATGCAGTTCCCTCCCACTATGGAGCTTGTTAACTAATTTTAAGGTACATTTTTTAGCTAAATTCTGCAAGCAGGTGCAAGGGCCATTAGTATCTTAGTGAAAATATAAAGAACATTTAATTGAGTAATTTAACTGCAGCTGGTGAAGTTAGCACAGATTTGTGCCACAGTAACTGACAGCAAAGGCTGGTGCAAAACATCTGGTTCTCCTGAACACTGAAAGCACAGATAATGCATAAGGCCTGTGAATCTGGGCCATTTTTTGAGATTGCAAGTTTCAGTTTGGATTTTCTGATGGCCAAGAGAGGAACCAAGATCCAGTTATGTTTCCTATTTTGCTCTAGATTTCTTGTGTGACCTTCCTGTGTGACTTAACCTCATTTCATAGAAACACAGACAATTACAGGTCTTCTGTTTGGGACAGGACTGGTAGGAGGCTAAATAAAGACACTGAGCTGTCAGAAAGCAGACAGAAATTTCAGGGGCCTGGATATGACTAAAAATAAAATAATAGTAATAAGTATTATAAAAAATGTGTGTAGCTCCATTCCTGGAACAAACCTTCAAATACAATCTGACAGAAGTCTAGCATCCACCTTCCTCTTGCCTACAATAAAAATCTCACCAGTTTTCATCTGCAAGCTTGTTTGGGACTTATGAAACCAGCCTGTTGAATCTCTAGCTCTCTTCAGAGGACGTCAGTCTTCTTCTCCAGAAAGCGGTCTGGTTTACTGGGCGGTTTGCGGCTCAGGATTGCTGGGGGGCAGATGACTTATAAATGACTAGGAAACGAGTTGGTGCTGGGGAAAGGTGGAGACTGCCTTGGCACGTCTCGGGCAGTGGCAGAGCCGCCTCGTTTCCCTTGAGCTCCAGCCGTGAACGGGGATGCCAGAAGCTGAGCATCGCCCTGTGCTGGGCCACGCTGCTGGTGCTGGAAGAAAACTGTCGGATGAGGAGTGCGATTCCATTCACTGCCAACCAAAGCACCAATGAAACACACATTTTTGAAGTGTAATAGAAATAACACTTTTTCTTCTTGGAGATCAACATCCAAAAGATGCTGCCGCTGCCTTGCATGGACACCTGCAGTGATTCAGGCGGAGGGGTTACTCTGTGGAAGGTGCCAGTGTTTCAGGCACTCGTTTCTCCAGCGTGGCTGTCCCGCCGTGGGGCAGACTGGCCTCGCTGCTCCCTAACACTTTAAGGGCTAATAAACTGCACTGATGACTAACTTTATTGCTGTGATTGCCCCACTCACATAAAGTGAAGCAAGAAAGTGAGGAAAAGACAGTGTTATAAAACTAAACATAGCTTATATAAGCTGAATTGGTCAATAGTAGGAGACAATTTCTGCTACAGTTCCTCCTCTATTGAAGTGAAGTTGAAAGCTCTTATCATCTCATAGAGGAGACCCTGGCAGAGCAGTATGGTGGTTTGGTTTATATTCACATGTCCCTCTCAGGAGCCTGTCCTCCACAATCAGTTTGTGAGCCAAGGCAATTTAACCTGGGAACCAGTGGTTTCTGTTGCCCTTGTTCAAAATCTGAAGAAAACCAAACAGAAACCCAGCCTGTTGTCTTCTTGGGCACCCTTGGCTGTTTGTGGGATTCCTCTGTTGTTTCTCAGGTCTAGTGAATGGACAAGAAGGAGATCTGGAGTCAGTTCTATTTGCAGCAGTATTATTTTTTTTACTTTTTTTGACCAGGAAGGACTATCAAGCATAAATGTTCTTTTTGCCATTTTCCTAGCAGTGATTTTAGGTTTCTTCTCTACAACATTAAATACCATGGGTATTATGAGTCAAGGCTCTGATGCTGGGCAGGGAGTATTAGCGTTGTTTGATGTCGTGTCTATCATACTGGGAGTGTAGAAGGTGCAGACTGGTCACACCCGCGGTTGCTTAGTTCCTTGGCTGTGGCCAGCAGCAGAGTGGATAGAAAAAGGTCCACGAAGCTCCATAGTGGAAAAAAAATACGTAACTATGAGCAGCCCCTTTCTTCTTATCAGGGGTACGTTCATGTCCTGAGGCATAAGGAGGAGTTACTTCCCAAAGCTTGTAAAACTTGTGCAGTGTGACTATGCTGGCTGTCATTACACTGTGAGTGGAGGTGACTCCTTGGGCAAACTCAAGGAAAGTCCAAGTTAACTCACAGAAATTGAAGTGAAGTTTAGCAGTATAAACACTTGTCTGTAGCTCATCTGGCTCTTGGACCTCTGTGGTCTTGAACTGCTGTAATTCTGTGTGCAGCCCTTCTAATTTGAAAGCTTTGCACCAGCTCTGAAAGTCTGGCCAGTTGTGCTGCTAAGAAATGTCCAGCCTGCCTGCTGGCCTTCTGGTTACTGATGGTGTGCCGGGATGAAGGGGCTGAGGTGAACGGGCACTTTTTGCAACGAAAAGGGAGTGGGACAGGGAGAGGCTGGGGTGGTGAGGAGGGAAGCAGAAGTATCCCTTTCACAGGCTGGCTCAGGCACCTCGTATGACCATACCCTGAACACATCGCTTCCCTGAGACCAGCGCTTGAATCTAAGCTTACATAAAGCTTTTTTTTGCTGTGATACTATCTTTCACAGAGTTAAGAACTTCTTAGTGGAAGAATATGCCACATGTAAACTCCCTCAGTATGATTTTTGTCCAAGTAATGGACAAAAGAAAGATCTAGTTTTGTTATGAGGTAATTTGACTTAATTATGGAGTAATTTATATTTAACAATTGACTATATTTTTCAGTGTTGCTTTTTCAGGTCAGCTGCTCTTGGCTCTTAATTACACTAGCTGAGGCTTTGCAAATCACTCCCTTTCCATGTGTCTCAGGGAAAGATTATTTTCTAAAAACAGACATTCAAAAAAATAGGGAACAGAAGCAGAGGACATTCGAGTCCAAACACAATTAAGTACTTTCTAAAGAAAGCTCATTTGGGCATGACATAAACTAAAAAGCAATAAAATGAGCAGTGGACAGGATGAATGTCTGTTCTATGTTTTGATTATCTTAGGTGTACAATGCAATACTTTTAATAGTGGGGTTTTGCTAGAAGGACCAGCCCCTGACATGGCTGCTGCCCAATGACTGGAAGATCCCTTCCCATGAAGGGTGCCTCCTTGCAGCTCTGCAATGCTGAATCCATGGTGCCCCAAATCCTTACCCTTTAAAGCCAGTTTCTGAATTAATCCATGAGGCCATGTGGGCTGAAATAAGCCTGAATCTCTGGCTGGAAACTCAGTTCTTGTACTTGGGGAGAAAATAGTTTGTGATCTGAAAATTTCCATCAACATTTTTCCTTATCCCTCCCTCCTGCTGCCTCAGCTGAAGTGGTAACAGGGCCAGAGAGCTCTGGAAGCCAAGCAGGGAGGTTTCTAATAAAAAAAGCAAACAAGAATGAGGTTCCTTGATCTTTTTCCCAATTTCTGTGGATAGTCAGAAACATAAAACCTCTCAGCATAGTTTAATTTTCTCTTAAGTTCTACGGATTCTATGGCTGCCTAAGACTAATTTGCCTCTAATCAATTCATAGGGTTTTTTATGGCCCAGGCCAAAAAACTATCATGCAACTGGGATGCTCTCCAAGCAATGGTGAGATGAGCTTTGAATAACACCTAGAAAGATCTTTTTGGAAGCTGTTCTAGTTTTCTTTGAACACCTTTGCATTTCAATGCTGTTGTTACAGAATAAGAAGACATGTATGGACCAAACACTTCAAAATGTACAGAAAATCTACCCTTTCCTTATGGTTCAAGCAGAAGCTGAAATCAATGTTTAATATCAAGGAGAGGACCTGCAGGATATACTGCAAGTTGTATTTAGGGACAAAACAAACAAGCACTAATAGGAAAGATGAGGCTGAAAATATAGTTGTTTTCAACTAAACACCTTGTTCAAACATATTTGCTCTCTCCCGTATCTATCTATTTATTCTTTATATCCTAAAAATGTGTCTGTATCTCAATCCAAAAATTTTAAACCACTATTTGTCTGAAACAGCTCAAATTGTAACTTAACCCTTCTCTTGTAGAATTACAATAGATGACTATTCTGAAATTTGGCTATTTACATAATGGAAAATTAACATTATCTCAACTATAACTTACTGTTTTTTAAGGGAAGATTCATTGCTCAGAATGCTTAGAGTCTGAGAGATGCAGTGCATTCTTAGCAGAACAGACTGAAAAATTGATGTGATATTTTTCATTCCATCTTATTTTAAAAAGGACATATTTTAAAAAGGACATGGGAAAATATCTCATTGAGTATACACAATCCGGAGGAAGAGAGATACAAAGCAAAATTTTGTTTTCTGGTATTCAATTTTTCTCTGAAAAGCAATGTTTCTCTTCAAAAAATGAGAAAAGCATTTTTAGAGGATTTTTTGGTGTTTTTAATGGAGAATTTTGACCATTTTCTGACAGGCTTTCTCTGTCATCTTTTATAGTTGCAAATAGTTGGTATTTTACCAGACCAGACACATTAGGAAGACAAAAGCATAGAACGTAGCAATGTGTAGTAAGCTCCTAAACCATCCAAAAATATGGCAACTCCTGTTATAGGAGGCTGGATGTGGGGGCAGACGTGGGACTGCTGCTGTTCAGAGCTGACCCGGGCTAAGGAAAAGCAGCGGACAATTCGAAGGAGTGGTGAACCCAATTAGTTTTCTCAGTAGCGGTTTGTGTTACACCTGCAAAGTCTTTAAACTTGCATGAAATTACACAGCAGTGTCCCAAAGGAATTTGGGAAATCATCTGTCCTTCTCTTTTTATCTGGAGCCACTGCACAGTGGACACATCCTTCCTTTACCTTAACCTGGTTAAGAGATTCGGGTATCAGCTCTGCCTCAGCAAGATGGAAAAGCATACACTCTTTGCAATCAGCTGGGCTGCCTTTGGACTCCTCCTCGTTCTCCTCTCCCCACCCCAGCAATGCCACTGTCAAACCAAAACCCAACCCAAAACCCTTGGCAGAGCAGTGGCTTCTTTCTGTAACGCCTCCCTTGGAGCTCAGGCCTTTCAACTTTTACCTTTTATTCAAACCCAGATATTCGATGCGGCTACTCTAAGTACACCCTTCCCTCCCTGTCCCCCACACGATTGCCAGTTGGGCCTGGTCTCTCCTCAAGGGCTGCTGCCACCCCCCGCCCCCGCTCAGTTACAATAATACCATGCTGAAGTCACTTATTTCAAAATTCTGTAGCAATATCCTGCCTTATCAAGTCATGTACTGACATTCATAATATTTCTACAACACTCTACTTCTGCTGTCTGAGCCCCCATGTCTGTGCTGGTGGCTGTAGCATGGGAAGCTTGTTTGGAAGAGCCAGGTTCTCAGCTGATATAAAACCACCTTTGGCCAGCCCTGATTTGCACTGGTTACCGGTGTGTGGCAAGAAGCAGGTCTCATTCATGGTTGGAAAAGGAGGTTGCATCTATATGGTATTGCGAGAAGCAAGGGCTAGCAAAAGCCCCAGTGCCCACCCCGGCTCCCTTCTGCACCCTCCCTTCGGTGGGGAAGATGCTTCTGATCAAGCTGCGGAGCCCACACGAGGCAGTGGTTGTTCACAAGGTCGTATTGCTTTTGCATTGGGGGCTTCCCTTTTAGGGTGGATCCTGTGGCCAGCTTGTCTGACGTTGGCTATGCAATGTCACCAGATGGGCCACGTAGCAGTGGCTGGGTCCGGCATGTTGCACCCAGCATATCCTCGTTGCAAGGAGATGTGTGGTGAGGGACCAGGCATTGGGTTTCCTCAAGCACAGGCTCAGGCCTGAACCGCACGTGCAGTACAGACCTAACCGGTGGCCCGAGATCTTGTAGGGTCCAACAGTTATAAAAGCTGGGGTAGGAAACCCGTGCCACGTGAATGCATGTATTACCATGAGGGAAAGCACTGAAGAAGAGGGGAAAGACAAGCCATGCTTAGCAATGATCTCTCACACCCACCCAAATACCATGTGTCACGGGCAGGGCTAGATGGGACTGGAACGAGGCATGCCTGGTCAGGATGCTTTAAACCTCACCACCCGAGAAAAACAGGTGCCAGGTTTTAGCGTTAGTAACTGAATGCTCCCAGGATGAGTGCAAATGGACACCCTTGGGAGAACGTCAATTCAAGGAAATGCTTCCAACTCAACAAAAAAAGTTGGATGGCTTTGCCTCACATTGCCAAGGAGCCCAGTCCACAGAGAGGACGCTTTTATGAATTGCTCAGTATAGTATCAAGCTCCGCTCCTCCACTGCTCTCGGTAACTGCAGACCAAAACAGCGCTTCAACAAACGGCTACAATCTCTCTCCACCACAAAAGTGATAATTTGCAGGCTTCCCATGACCTCATATGAAGCTGAGTTGGCTAATGTGCATTAGGCAGGCTTTGGGGAGTTGACAAGCACGGTTGACACAGTTATAATTCAGCCTGCCAAACGGAATGAAGAGTAACAAAGATTTAAAACTTTAATTAAAAATCTTGAAGCAAGTGAAACGCTGCAGAGAGTGGTAACTCCTTTGCGGGGTTGTCAGTTTGGGATTTCTTTTGGTGGGGAACAGAGGAGCTGCAAGCAGGAAGGAGGGTGGAGATATGTTCAGATTTATCTGCAAATGCGTACCATATATTTTAAGATATTGAGGAACGGTTTTTATTAACTGCTCCCATGAAGGGAAAGATAGTGAAGGAATCCAAAGGCACTACCATTACACAACTGTCTGATCTACGATGTTGATTCTGTTGCACAACCCTGCATAAAACTGAAATAAACACAACCGACTTGAAATGTGAAAGTCTTCTGGTTGTTCTTTTCTGATACAAACTACTTTAGCCTGGGCAAAAGACAAGAACAAAGAGAAAACCGGACTTTTTCTCAGATGAATGTGCTTGCATGTCACCTATTCCATTAAAATGATACTAATTTATGGTGACATGAATATTTTGGGAAGTATCAGAAAAAAAAAA
>NW_008795863.1:3610781-3627289 GCF_000699145.1 Aptenodytes forsteri | reverse complement strand
TCCCCCACACCATTGCCAGTTGGGCCTGGTCTCTCCTCAAGGGCTGCTGCCACCCCCCGCCCCCGCTCAGTTACAATAATACCATGCTGAAGTCACTTATTTCAAAATTCTGTAGCAATATCCTGCCTTATCAAGTCATGTACTGACATTCATAATATTTCTACAACACTCTACTTCTGCTGTCTGAGCCCCCATGTCTGTGCTGGTGGCTGTAGCATGGGAAGCTTGTTTGGAAGAGCCAGGTTCTCAGCTGATATAAAACCACCTTTGGCCAGCCCTGATTTGCACTGGTTACCGGTGCGTGGCAAGAAGCAGGTCTCATTCATGGTTGGAAAAGGAGGAGAGGTTGCATCTATATGGTATTGCGAGAAGCAAGGGCTAGCAAAAGCCCCAGTGCCCACCCCGGCTCCCTTCTGCACCCTCCCTTCGGTGGGGAAGATGCTTCTGATCAAGCTGCGGAGCCCACACGAGGCAGTGGTTGTTCACAAGGTCGTATTGCTTTTGCATTGGGGGCTTCCCTTTTAGGGTGGATCCTGTGGCCAGCTTGTCTGACGTTGGCTATGCAATGTCACCAGATGGGCCACGTAGCAGTGGCTGGGTCCGGCATGTTGCACCCAGCATATCCTCGTTGCAAGGAGATGTGTGGTGAGGGACCAGGCATTGGGTTTCCTCAAGCACAGGCTCAGGCCTGAACCGCACGTGCAGTACAGACCTAACCGGTGGCCCGAGATCTTGTAGGGTCCAACAGTTATAAAAGCTGGGGTAGGAAACCCGTGCCACGTGAATGCATGTATTACCATGAGGGAAAGCACTGAAGAAGAGGGGAAAGACAAGCCGTGCTTAGCAATGATCTCTCACACCCACCCAAATACCATGTGTCACGGGCAGGGCTAGATGGGACTGGAACGAGGCATGCCTGGTCAGGATGCTTTAAACCTCACCACCCGAGAAAAACAGGTGCCAGGTTTTAGCGTTAGTAACTGAACGCTCCCAGGATGAGTGCAAATGGACACCCTTGGGAGAACGTCAATTCAAGGAAATGCTTCCAACTCAACAAAAAAAGTTGGATGGCTTTGCCTCACATTGCCAAGGAGCCCAGTCCACAGAGAGGACGCTTTTATGAATTGCTCAGTATAGTATCAAGCTCCGCTCCTCCACTGCTCTCGGTAACTGCAGACCAAAACAGCGCTTCAACAAACGGCTACAATCTCTCTCCACCACAAAAGTGATAATTTGCAGGCTTCCCATGACCTCATATGAAGCTGAGTTGGCTAATGTGCATTAGGCAGGCTTTGGGGAGTTGACAAGCACGGTTGACACAGTTATAATTCAGCCTGCCAAACGGAATGAAGAGTAACAAAGATTTAAAACTTTAATTAAAAATCTTGAAGCAAGTGAAACGCTGCAGAGAGTGGTAACTCCTTTGCGGGGTTGTCAGTTTGGGATTTCTTTTGGTGGGGAACAGAGGAGCTGCAAGCAGGAAGGAGGGTGGAGATATGTTCAGATTTATCTGCAAATGCATACCATATATTTTAAGATATTGAGGAACGGTTTTTATTAACTGCTCCCATGAAGGGAAAGATAGTGAAGGAATCCAAAGGCACTACCATTACACAACTGTCTGATCTACGATGTTGATTCTGTTGCACAACCCTGCATAAAACTGAAATAAACACAACCGACTTGAAATGTGAAAGTCTTCTGGTTGTTCTTTTCTGATACAAACTACTTTAGCCTGGGCAAAAGACAAGAACAAAGAGAAAACCGGACTTTTTCTCAGATGAATGTGCTTGCATGTCACCTATTCCATTAAAATGATACTAATTTATGGTGACATGAATATTTTGGGAAGTATCAGCAAAAAAAAAAATCCTGGAAAACCCGAAGGGACAGCTTGAATGTCCATCTTCAGGAAGAGAGTATTCCAAAATAAAGCTGCCTTATGTGTTTATTACGCCTTTAAAAAGCAACCTATATAGCCCTCTGAACCATGTAGCAATATTACCAGTGAGTCCTCCCTCCCCTCTTACAAAAGATGAAGGAATTGTGGCTAGCTGCCAACAAGAAGGAAGGTGTCAGTAGTTTAGATACGTATGTTGAGTTGATCTGAAGGCCCGTGTTTTATTTTGCTAGACTGAATAGTTAATTTTGATCCCTGGTACTGCATTTGTGTTGGGGCAAGCTTTTACTGCAGATGCAGAACAGACAGTGATAGTTAAGTCAACAAAGATGAATAGGGTTTTAAAAGTGACGCTTAGTTTTTGAAGGTTCACACAGAGAGTGAAAAGCAACCTTTTGCTTCAGCCCTTGCCTAGCACTAATGCCGGTGTAGGCAGCGAGTGCAGAGTGGCACCTTCAAAGCAGCACTCTTCTGCAAGACCACAGCCAACAGCGCTGCCGAGCATGCCAAGGACCAGGCTCAGCTAGAAGCTGTTTGCTTCTCTTATCTCTGCAGGGCATCACATGCACTGTTGATGTTCATAAATCTGGAAGTAACCTATCTGAACATTCTTCTGGATGTTCTTTCTTCGCTCCCCTCATAATTTCCCTAATGAAGAGTCTTTTGCAAGTGATAATGAACAAAAGAAACCCTTCAAGTGTTGGCTTAATCTGGAAGTCTAGTGGCACTACTCTGGCAAACAAACGAGTTTTGTCCTCCAAAATTACACTTTTTGGTTGAGATGATGTTTTGCGTATTTCTCTGAGGTGCTTCACATATTTAACATCTATTTATAAACTTATGCTCGCATTTCCCTGGGAGCTCCTCAAGTACATAGCATTCCCCTACAGATGAAGTCACTGAGTTTCAAAGAGATGACCCAAATTTTCAAAAGCACAAAAAAATTTGTGCGCTTTGTTCTTTCACTGCCTGGCTAAAGCAAAGCCCAAGCACCAGTCTCCATATGCTGAATCTGTATTAGCTGCAAATGCCAGGTGCTGCTGGAAGTCAGCTCCCAGCGGCAAATAAACTTGTAATAGAGAATCAATCCACTGGAATTTCGTTTTCAAGGGAAAATGTCTTACTGAAAGTGTGTGGCCAGCAAATGTTTGAGCATGGCAAAGGCAGAAGGAAGGTTATCCTAGCGTGTTTTAGGCTTCATGTGATGTTCCAGACCACTCCAGCCTTATTCCTAAATAATGATCTAACTGGAATGACCGGTCATCACAGCCCTGCTCTGATCTTTCCCGTTACTCTGTCAGACGATAAAATAGCACAAAGAGTTCTTTGTTTACAAAGCACTATTGCTGAGGCAATTAGATGCGAAATAAGTGTCCCAGTATTGCTGTTGTACACATTTCCTGTAGTTTTAGAGCAGATATCTCTGAAAACATCTTCTGTCCTTCCGCATAGTGAACGAATACTGCATTCAAGCCTTCCTTCATGCTACAAGTCCCTGTATGCATTTGTAAATAAGGTATGACCAATCAGTCAGGCTCCTTGGTGCTGTCCTAATTGGGAATATTTTGTATAATACGCATGATGATGGCCAAGCAGTTCCCCTGTCCTGCCTGCCCCTTCCACCCGTGTGCTCTCTCATGCTGGCTAAAGAAGCTGCATATGCAATAGCTTGAATCCCTTGATAAACTTGCAACGTCAAGAGACATCAAAGATGTTCAGCCCCGTTCATCAGCAAGTCCTAACTGATATCTTGAGCAAGGCTAGAGGACTGCTAAGATAAATCTATACAGTGACCTATTCATCAGCTGCACTCGGGAACTTCCACGTATTTTACAGAAGGAATTTGTTTAAGGTATGCTTTTATCCAAGAGAATTCGTAAAGCCTTAAGAGGTGACATACTATATATTTTTAAAAGCTCCCGGATTTTATATGAACACTTGAGATACGGTAATCTGTGAATTTATTCAGATTTGTAGCTCAGCATAAAGCTGTCTGGTTTTTGGACATCCCTTTTGATTTACCATCCTGCGGTGAAATCGCGGCAGGAATCTGGAGAAGGTCCAATTCTATTTGTTTAAAGTTCTGATCATGTGGCTTTGGCATTCCTATCATATCCAGCAATCATTTGCTTTTAATTACCATTCATTTCAACCACATAAGTAATGAATGTGGCTACCACATCCAACTTACAGGCTGTGTAAACTCCTGAGCTGGGTGGAACTTTCTTCTATATAGAGGCTTAACTATAAATTTAACTCAAAATGTGAATCCTCTTAACTTATTTTTAGCAGGCCTTTATAAGTTTAAAATAAAAATAAATAAAAAGGAAATGAAAAAAGCCTTAAGTGAAAGATTCCACACAATACACCTGATTCACTTCAGAAGCAATTTCCTGGCCGCCCCAACCTCTTGGTATGACTGTAGAAACCTTAATAAAACAAGTTGATTTAACGTTTCTATTTATTCATGGTGTCCAGTTTCCAGAGGAGTCTGTGACTTGTAGTTTTAAACTCAATTTAGCATTTAAACTCATTTTCAGCTGGGTCCCAGTGGAGCAACAATTAGAAAAGGAAAAGAGTTCAAAGAAGAAGGGTTATAACCTTTCAGCGGTATGTTTGCCTGGACTTTAAAAAAAAAAAAAGGCATTTCTGTTACTATTCTTCCTACATTTGGCAAACACTAGGTCAGACAGTCGGGTTGCGAACCTGTTGGTATAGAGAACTTCATGGTTAGGTACAAACCAACACCCAGAAGTCTTTCATGGCAGTTGAGGCAAAGGTTCATTTTTTAGGGGTACTGGTATTTTTATCGTGCTGAAAGCCTAGTTTCAGCAGGCCCAACTTCTCTTGAGAAAAAAGAAATCTCATGTCAAATCTGAGCAAGAGGAACCTACCAAAAAACACAAAGAGAAGCTGCGCTGTTGCACACTTTAAACTTGTGTTAAACCTACGCGTCCTTTGCCGTTGAAGACTCCAGCTGAGACTGGTGTCCCAGCAATCCACATGCTGCATATATACATTGTGGGAGCCAAGCAGGCCTTACAGGCCATGGCTGGAGGAGAAACAGAGGTATCGTAACTCTCCAGAAGTCATAACTGGCCAAACTGGGAGTCAAGCGGTGGCTTGCAAGTCAGAACCTGGGGCCCCCATTTATTAAACTACAGCAGTTTCATCATGGAGAGCTGGAATCTGTATGTATTTTGGTGTACTCAGAGTTAACCTGTGCTTTCTATAGTAACAGCACTTTCTGTAGCCAACAGTAGTCTCATGAGTGGGCTTCCAGTGTCATAAATTCAGCCTCGAGATTCAGCCTCTGCCAAGACCTGGCTACCAAAAATCTTATTTGGAAGCACTGTACTTCATGAATACCAACGGATAACTAGTTGGCTTGTCTGCTTTTCCCCTCCCCCAGTTCTTGTAAATATATGATACGGAAGCCTCCCCTGGGAGGCACACCGCAGGCTCTCCCTGATCGGAGCGCACGGGTACCCCCAGGCAGGACCTGTCTGTCCGGAGACGTGGGACTGAGGGATAACAGCATGCAGGGTGACCCAGGCAGGCAGGCTGAGGCTGCTCTTATCTTCCACATAGAGATGTCACCCACTCAGGTCAGAATGGATCGGATCATGCCTGAGATAATGGACTTTGTGAACATAAATCAGAGTTTTTAGTGCTCTCACCGTTTATTTAGCTAACATGGCTCAAGAAAGAGACCTCTTATGCAAGATTTGATCTTAAATTTGAGTGTCATAAATTCAGCCTCGAGATTCAGCCTCTGCCAAGACCTGGCTACCAAAAATCTTATTTGGAAGCACTGTACTTCATGAATACCAATGGATAACTAGTTGGCTTGTCTGCTTTTCCCCTCCCCCAGTTCTTGTAAATATATGATACGGAAGCCTCCCCTGGGAGGCACACCGCAGGCTCTCCCTGATCGGAGCGCACGGGTACCCCCAGGCAGGACCTGTCTGTCCGGAGACGTGGGACTGAGGGATAACAGCATGCAGGGTGACCCAGGCAGGCAGGCTGAGGCTGCTCTTATCTTCCACATAGAGATGTCACCCACTCAGGTCAGAATGGATCGGATCATGCCTGAGATAATGGACTTTGTGAACATAAATCAGAGTTTTTAGTGCTCTCACCGTTTATTTAGCTAACATGGCTCAAGAAAGAGACCTCTTATGCAAGATTTGATCCCTTAAATTTGAGCATTATATTTTAGAGGCATTATATTTTAGAGAGAAAAAGTGATGCTACAGTAGCGGAAGAGACCAGCAGGAAAATTGTTATCAGTGTGTCCTAAAATTACAGCAGACCTGAACAAAAATCTTATTTTTATAAAGCTGGTTGACAGTACACCTGATCATTCTGACAGTAATGAAATTTCTACAAGGTGGAAGTGTAAGCATTTACTATGCTGTCTATCAGCCCATAATAAGACAGCTAGATTTGACTAGAAAAAATAATCAGCTAGGGTGAATTAAATCAAGATTTTGTCTCTGTTTCATGTGGTCAGATAAAGATCTACCATATTTTCTAGAACAGATACAACAGATAGCTGTGTCAGATAATTTGTACCTACAGATACCTGCAAGGAAGAGATTTAGGAAAGAACCCTCACTCCCAAATAAGCAAAGAGAAAGTTGATGTGCTTGTTTGAATTAAGTAAAGAAAAGTAAAATTTTGATGAGGAACGTGCTGTTGTTCATCTGCTGCTGCTGCAACTCTCCATTTTGGGATGACATGTTTAAAAAGAAAATGCAAATTTGTCCCCGGTCACTTGAAGAGAGCATAGGAATGACAGAAATGACGGCAGCTTTCATACAGAGACACAGTTGACTGTGGATTAAAATTATCCCTAGGCCAGGCTATTAAAACGATTAAAGGCAGATCACGTAAAGTCCTGAACCATTGAGATCTGATGTTCACAGGAGGCAGGCGCAACCCAGGGAGGACGGTTTTGAATGGAAGGGAAAGCCAAGGCTTTCTGATCAAAACCCTCCCTTCCCCTGTAGTGTTTGCTGCTATTGCTGATAAGCTGTGGCTGATTTTTGAATCGGTTGCAACGAGATGATTAAAAATGGTGATAACCCATTAGCTGGAAGTGATGCTGCGGCAGCACCCAGCTGGAGCACACCGACGGCAGCGGCAGCGAGCAATGTGGTTCCAATCGCCGCCTGCCTTTGAAATGTCACCAGGAAAGATCTATAGACAGCCCTCCTGCTACAGGCCATCAGTGTCTACTCTTCCTGTTTGATTTCTATTTAACTTACTATGGGTTGATCAGTTCCCAATGAAGCTGAGGGCACTTTGAGGCCCCTTTGAAAACTGAATTATCAAATGGAATTAGAGCTCCATTCAAAATTCACCTGTTTTTCATTTCATTAATGTGTGTGCCTGCGTCTGGATCCATGACCTGCACAGCCCATCAGTTTTTTTACCTTCATGCTGCCCCTTTCATGTGTCTACCTTCCAATTTCCTTTTTTTCTCTTCAGGTTATGGATCACCCAACTTCCATATGCTGATACAATTTGATTTCCTCTCTCCCTGGCACTCCTGCAGCATCCACTGATGCCTGTTTCTCTTGTCCTTTCTCAGTTCTGTATCAAACTTTCTCTCTTCTCAGCTGCTAGCGTACAGCCCTGGTCCCAGCCAACAACTCCCACCTCTGCATACAAGTCTTTGATTCCATCTTCAGAGTGGCCTTTATTGATCTTAGTTCATCAGGCTACTTTTTGCACATTTGATGCAGTCTCATAAACCAGAGAAGAGTTACTATTCTCACGAAATACGCTCTGTGATCTTTTTCTTAATTGGCTGCATTACCTGTAAGGCTGCAACCCACTTCTTATTTTAGAAGCACATCTACCTTTTAGGTTACACTAGTGGACTGACTCAGAAGAGCTGAATAATGTGGGCTTTGTCGCTAGTATCTTAAAAAGAGGGCATATGTACAGACACATACCTTGGCATTTTGAAGAGGAGGTTGGTAACTAGAGGGCCGATAGTACCTCCTCTGAGTAGCATCAGTATGAATGTCTCCGAGAAATAGCTCCTCCACAAGGTGGTCCAAATTGTGGTGAAGGTACTGCTTCTCCACACGGATCAGCTGGAGTTCATGCATGGCAAAATTCAGAGCTTTGGTGCATTCACAGCCATTCTCTTCTCTCAGCAAATCATAGCTCACATCCTGCTCCCAGGGACTATCTTCTGGTATAAATCCAGGACACGTATGGTTCACCAACTCACTTAATTTTTTGGCTACCGCTTCGTTGTGGCATATGATCTGTATGTTGCGTAGCTGATAATCAGCTTCAGTACCCCCTCGGATGATCCAGGATGCTTGGCGGAGACGTATTTTGCCACGTATAACTAATGTGTAGATAGGGTTTGTGCAGCGATTGCCACCGTAATAAAACTGATAGGCCTTAAACGTATTATTGTGGTAGAACCTGTAAGATCTTGTGATGAACTCTGGGCCTGCTCTAACTTCGCAGCTGTGGGAAGACAGAAAGTGATGGAAAGAAAATTTTAGCAAGGTGGCACATCATGTACACTACAGGTAACAAGACTGAGCAGACCTGCATGGGTCCACAGAGACACTTGGGTGCTAACATCCCTCTAGCATGAATGGGAGTAAATAGGAACTGGGCATCTGCGGCCTGCCAATTAACCAACAATTTCCTCTGCTGTTACGCTGTTATTATATTGCTTCATGGTGATCATATCTAACTAAGGGCTTTATCGTTGTACGTTTAAACACTTTGAGTCATGCTTTTCTTTTCCTTTTTGTCTAGGGACGACCACGTGACTCAATTCTTCTCTGAAAAAAGTAGCAACTTATTAAACATCTATTCTTCTCTTTTGCATGGTAGATTTAGCAAAAGAACTGATAACATCAGAAAGTGAAATGCCAAACACCCACAGAACATTACAAAGAACTGGCTTCTATGCTGCTGTAGAAGCTTCTCAGCAGAGCTCCACCAGCTCTGGTCTGCAGAGGATGTGCAGGATCGTGTCCTCAGCTTTTCCACTCAAACTTTCAACAGGGGTGGCAGTTAATGCAAACTTCTGACCGTTAATACAAAACTTCTATTTGGCTTGAATTTGGACCATGCGATATTCAGGTTTTGTGTTTTTTCTTTGGTGGTTTTTTTTTTTCCCTGAAGGTGTAAATGGCAGTTAAATTCTACTTCCTGTAGAAAGTCCTTTTGTGCTTTCAAACTTGTTCCCCTTGTCACATCCACGCTGCTTAACATAAATACACTCCTTTCGGTTAAAATACCTCAGTCTTTCCTACTACAAGTCACTTCAAATAAGCATGTGAATAGTGCCTGCTGAGACACAGGCAAATAGCGCTCTCAAGCTACAGACACAAAATAGCTCTCTGAATTACAAGTTATCATGTATAGAGAGTAATAGAACTGGTGAAATACAGCTTCTTAATTTTTTTTGCTAGACACATGCTCTGAAAACAAGGACCCATTCAATGGATCTAATGCATGTGGTCAAAGATAGTACAATGTTATGTTTGAATAAGCATCCATTTTGGCAACTTGGGCTCCTTCCTATTCAAAGAGAGATTTAAAGATATTTCACAACATGCTGTTTAAAATCCAGACTATAAATTGATTCATCAAGACTGCTTTATAGCATGCTATTCTACTGTACATAATGCTGCTCCTTCTCCTTGTATGCATAAACATATAGAAAGCATCTGGAATTTAGAGCATCACCATATTAAAGAAAATATTTCCCCTGCTGCTTAAAGCGGGAATATTCATCCTTCCCTCTCTGCTTCCTTCCCCTCTTCTCTTCCACATATATCACTCGAGCATCTTGTTTTATCTTTCCTTACCCAGTCGAGACCCAGTGTCCCTCAATATTGGGAGGCATCTGCACAGTGATCCGGGCTCCATTGTGAAGGTGTTTCAGCATATGATGACACTGTGACTCTTTGAAAGCCCTCCATGCACTCTTCTCCAAGGACCGAGGGTGGGACCTGCTGTCCGGGTGAAGCAGAGCAGACCCTTCTCCCAGCCCTGTGATAGAAAAGTGTAAATTATCATGAGACCCTGCTGAGAAGGGCTTCAACACGATAAAGGAGGTTGTGAACATCTTGTGTTGAATGACACTTGTTCGCACTGTTATGTGTCTAGCAAAGTACTGTTTACATTTCTTTTCTCATCTGAAAAAAAAAAAATATGGGAAGCTCTTCCTCTCTGTCAGCCCACTAATAATCCACTAAATAAATTTGCTTTATGAAATACCCTGGGGAGAAGGGCTTGAACCAAAGTGTTGCGTTTCCACACCCAGGAGATGTGGCTCTGAACCTGAATTTTATAGACACCTCTGTAATCTCTGGTCAGGACAATCAAAAACCTGGACGGTGGAACTTTTAGAAAGTTGCATCCAGATCCGGACATAAACTCTGCGGTTTCAGCCCACCTCTAATTTGAACGCTTCTATAATAAACTTGCAAATAAAGACTACTCTTTAAAGCCAAGGGAAAACAGATATGAAAAGCAAAGCCTCTGCACACAGGAAGCCTCTGTGATGACTGAGGTGGTCAATTAAAGGCAGATTCTGCTATTTTTATTTTAAAGGGGAAAAGGAATTTCAAAAGCTAATTTTATCTCCAGCACACAGTAATTTTGGTTTCTAGTAATGTATACATACAAAACCTACCAGCGCTCTCTCTACACAATATTAATTGAACAAAATGAATACGTAGCTTCAGAAGGAATGCGTCTCTACTCTTTTAGGCACAGCCTGCTCTTAGATATGTTGGAAAACACGGATCAAAAGAAAAACACACATCTCGGGGTTAAGAGGTGACAAACATGAACCTTACATAATGGGTTAGAAACTGTATTACTTTGCCAGAAGGAATTTAAGAACCAGCGGGCTAGAAAACAAACGTGGGGTGGGGTGGAGGGGCTGGTTGCGTGCCCGGGAAGTCGGGGCGGCCGTCTCGGGAGAGGGATGTCTCACTAACACGTGCTCCCAGGGGCAGGGTCTAGGATTCACCCCCATCTTTTCTGGTGCCCTCTTGGCTGACCTGGCTCAGGAACTGGGATGTTCGGGATCACCAGTGCGTGGTGCAACCCTACATCGCGCCGAGCCGCCTAACGCAGAATCCTACACTTTCTTCCCCAGGCCCCATCTAACGCTTAGGCACGTGCTTGAGCAGTGTGCAGCATCGCTACAGAAATTACAAGAAAATCGGTATTATTTGTTTTTAGGTAGACACTGTTTCAAACCTTTGCCATTTCCTATTGGAAAAAAGAAAACAGTGTTGGTGATTCATTATGTTGGCTAGGTCTTAGATCTTCCGGAAGAAACTTGGGTAACACCTGGGAAAATGGCATTGCTAAAAATATAAATACATGTCAACCATTTAAAAATAGCAATTCCTAAGCTAAACAAAGGCAAGGACTTATCCAGAAGGCAGTGTAAAGAATAATCAGAAAGAATACAATAAATACTTGAATGTAAACAGTGCTCACCACCGAATGTTCTCAAGATTTAATGAGATTAATGAATACAACCTCACAAAGTCTTTACTGGAAAATCTGGTAGCTTTGTTGCAGGTTACAAATAATTCTTCCATCTGAATGAGAATTTACGGCCTTACTTTCTAAAGGGTAATAAATACTAGGGATGCTTTGATATTTGAGCACACCGTCTGAAATGCCCTTAAAGGAGCCTGATTTTCAGAGGGTCAATACTTCTCCCTCTCTGGAAGTCAAGGCTTCTCAGATATTTCTACATTGGTGAGCAGAGTCACTCATGTTAGTGCCAAACAACTCCCGTTCTGCAGCCAGAAATGGTACGGCCGCTTCAGAAATGGTACGGCCACGGCAGGGTGACTCTCTGCTTGAGCTGACTACGTTGCTGGAGAGGCAGGATTTACTAGATAGGGTCAGTGCTTCATGTACGTGGCGGTACAGCCTCCTGGGCATCTCTGGGCATCATCGCCAGCATCTCTGCACAGCAGCTCTGTGCCGTGCCGTGCCTGCAGCCCACCTCACCTGGAGCAGCACTTGACACTCTCGAAAACTTGGGCTTATTTGCTTTATCTGAAACCTTGGGGGTATGGGGCAGATATCACAGGCCTTCACACTGCCAGGAGAACAAGTTCAGCCAGGTACAGGTAAGCTTACCAGTATATTTATTTCTGTCGTTATGAATCACAGCTAGTGACTGAAAGCTTGCCTTCTAACACCCTTCTTCATCTCTAAGTCTCCACATGCTCAAAAAGCCCCCATTACTTCAGCACCTCATTCTGAAATGGAGTGAGTGCTCCTGTCCATGGGCTTAGAGCATCTTTTGGGTCAGAAGCGACACCTCCTGCAAGGTACCCAGCAGAGGCTGTAGCCATCAGTACTGACTTTCAACAGAAACATAGCTGTCAGGATGTCTCCTGCAGACAAATTATCTCACACTGAAAAAGTCTTTGAACATTTACACTTCCATTTGAAGTTGTTAAGCATTTGAAATCTGCCATCAAAAGGAGGTTTTGAAATGGTTCAAGTGACTATTTCTAAGGCATATTTATTATATCATTTGGTTTTCAGAAGTTGTATTTTGCCTAGCTCATGTCATATGATTCATGAATATAGATGCACTTAAAAATGAACGATTTATTCATTTAAACATACTTGGGCATTTAATTTCTCCAAGCAAAAATCCTTCTGTGGGAGGATACCATCTTGTATGTGCACATATCAAAGGAGAAAATGCAGTAACCACATTATACATTCCCAATGATTCCCTGGAGGAAATAATGAAAAGAAGGGGGTTTTGAAAAGGAGTCAAACTTTATGTGGTATTATACAGTGTCTTTTCTTTGATACAGCTCAAAAGCAATAGGGTCCCAGCTCTCCCTGTCACATGTATGTAATTCTGTCTGCAATTGGCAAATGATAAACTGTAACAAGTGGACAGAAGGGAGATTTGCATCAATAGCTCTAGAGATCTGCACCTGCGGAGAGGGTACTTTTTTGGGACTCTATCCATCCAACTGTGACAAATGAAGGCAGGAACAAGTTTAGGTAATATCAAGACAGGCGTGAGAACATAACGAAGGCTGTTCTCAGAGACAGAGGAAGGGATGTAGAAAACACACACATGCTAGGCAACATCACATAAATAGGACGTGAATATCAGAATATGAATTATGGTATAAAATTAAAAGGCAGCGATGGGACCTTTACTTATGTTTGTGTTGCTGGGGCAAGGAAATAATTTAGCACAGCCGCCTTCCTTACCGAGTAATCATTTCAATGCTTTTATATTTACTGACAGATGCCTGTACATATGACTGCCATACAGCGGAGCCGTAACTTCCCCTTGTACCACCTGAAGATCAAACACCAAGACCGGTGATACGCTTCCCACATAGGGCAGTAAACTGAACACCGTCTTCCTGTGCTTTTCCACGAAGCAGGTGCTCAGAGGCAGCGCAGCGTCCCCCTGCTCCACCCCTGGCAGGGCACAACGAGGTGTTCTGCAAAACCCAGGTCCTGCAGGGATGACGCCACTCATTTTAAAAGGTCCGTTTGGCCATGTTAAACGGGACATCGCTGGAAGGCTCGAGGTTAAAATGTGCTTTCATGAAACTGGGAAAAGAATTTCATGGCTCTTTAAAAGCCCACTTTGGAGCCTAGATGCAGTTGCAACATAGTTGGAGCCACTACTTTCATTCAAAGAGATCCAAGTCCGCTGTTCTCTACAGCGCAGACAGATGGTAGGTTTCAGTACCTCCATGACAAGCCATCTAAGTACTCTCAGACTTAACTGAGAGTATCTCAGACTCTCTCCGACTGACTGACTTTTAAATTTTTGTGTGTTATGAAGGAATCTTACCCACTTGTTCAAAATAAATAAATAAATAAAATCCACCATGTTATCACTCAAAAGTGTGACAGACTTCAAACAAAAAACGCTCTTTGCATGAGACTAATAGCAATAATTCTGTGAAGCCTCTGGCTGGCTTTCACTTTAGCTACACCACAACCAGAGGTCACAAGATTGTATCACCCACCCCATGGTGGCTGTTTACGCAAAGGAGAAAGTCCAAAAGGAAAAGGAAAATTCCAGAATCCATCAGAAATGCCAGCTAGAAAACCAAAGCAAAACAAATGCATTTTCTGATGAGTTGATATCCAACTTCTCTTTCATAATCAAGCCCTAGCAGTGTAGATCACAGCTTTAGCATCAAGCTAATTGAAAATAGTGTAAGAGGTGCTACAGCTAGCTGGGGATCCCTGCCCAGGCCCTCACAGATCACACTTGACAGGGGCAGATGCAACATCCGTGAGCGGGAAAGTGGAGGTCTGCACAGCTGCCACTCCAGTAAGACGTGGATAGGAGCACACACCGCACCAGACAGAGGACTTCAGGCGCTCAGGTTCACCTATAAGGCTGTATCTGATGTGGGCAGAACATTCGAGATAAAAATAATTGTTAAGGGAAGATAGGTTACTTTCAAGTTCTTCAAAGATTTCTGCACATAGCTGCGAGTAAAATACAAATCTTAAAAGGGCAATCTGTTGGCAGCCCATTACCCAAACAAGTTTCAAAAATGGCTATGACAAAGCTCTCCACCAACATTTCTGCAAAAAACTGCGAGCTACTAGAATAAATGTTTCGGTTTTCTGAAAAATGGTATGCAAATAATGTACAATTGCAAAACAGATAATAAGTAGAGTTGTGCTTGAACACAAATTCTTATAATTTAATTTGTGCCTAAACACCCCGGCCAAATTCTGTTCTCAGCTATGCCAGATTGCAAAAGTATAACTCAAATAATCTTAAATCTTAAACTGTTTAGATTTAATCAGTTTAATGAACACCTCTACCAGAATCTAAACCATAGCTTCAAACATGTCCAAGTGTAGCGCTTCAAAGCAGACTCAAAGCTACTAGGCGTTCAGCAGGTTCACCCTTTGCTAAATGGGAGAATAAATGTTACCTAAAAATAGGATTCAAAACTGGATTTAGATTGGGATTGCTCAGCAGGAACCACTTCACTTTTTCTTTCATTTATAGCAATGTAAATCCAGAGGAGCACTGTTTTATTACGAATTAAAACAACCTCGAGTGATAGTACAAGTTCAAAATACGTGATGGCTTCATTTCTGATAGAAATATTTTAACATTCGTGCTTTATTTCTGCAGCAAACTCTTCAAGTTAGAACTTGTCTGAAACTCAAAAAACCTTAGAACAGATAAAGAATAATTGGCTGGATTAAGTTTATAGCTCTCCTTATCTGGGCAGTTGCCCTGCACAATTAAATAAAGAGACATTTGGATTATGCTCTTTCTTCATGTGGGATAGCGTTAGATAACGCCCATGAAAGGCTTTTAGCTACAGCGCAAACTTACGCAATTGCCATGGAGAATATAATGTCCTGTTACCAAGCCGCAGTCTGTGTTTACCAGTGTTTTCCCTGCACTTGAAACTTCAAAGAGTCCTCACAGGACTGGGACCTAAATTAGCTACTACAAACAAAAGGGTTGGGAAAGGAAAGCTGGGGTTTATGGCCATGGAAGCAGACAGGACAATGATTTCCTTTCACATGTATCTGTTGCCTTCCTTGTGCACACAGAGTTTCCAGGTACAGCTTCCAAAGAGACGCAAAATGAATGTTTCAGTGTGGAAGATCCTGAAGAGCAATTTAAAGTACGTTTAGATGGGACAGCTAAAAAGGAACTCCTCCAGGGCTGACTGGCCCAGCACTGAGGTCCTCTGTTATCCTACAGCTTGGTCCTTACTCAGTGCCCCATCTTGGAAGAGGTCAGCGAACCAAGCGCCAAGAAGTTACACAGCCGATAACCTCTGCTAAGTTGAAGTTCCGCTCTTAATTGGGATGACTGCTGCTACCCATACAAGGTGAAACACCACTGCCCGGAGCGTGGGCTTCTTTATGAAGCCCTGAAGGGTTAATGCCCACCTCCCTTCAGGGCAGCAGGAACTCTGCCACTGGCATGAGTGGGTGCAGCACTGGGCCATAAGTGCCATTCAATATCGACGGTAGTTTGGTCTTGCCCTCTTTGAAGGAAACATCTGCTCTCTGTCAGAGACATCTGCCATGTAGCCTGCAGACCTCTGCCCTGTCCTCCACCCACATCTCGGCACCAGGATTTATTCAGGTGGAACTGCCTCCAACACCGATGGGACTTGTGTCTGAGGAAAGACAACGCTAAACAAGCTTGCTACATATAATCCTACCCTCTATCAGCCCTGCTTAAAGCATCATGTCAGTAATAAAATACTAGCCTTGCCTTGAATAGCTGAAGATATTTGCCTTCAGCGTGGTTTAGCCTAGTTTTGGGCTTCATCACCTGGCAGCCCACCTCCTACGAACGCCCTACAGAGCACAAAAATTGCCCTTACTGTTCATGACACCTACATCATAGAATCACAGAATCATAGAATCATTGAGGTTGGAAAAGACCTCTAAGATCATCGAGTCCAACCATCGACCCAACACCACCATGCCCACTAAACATGTCCTTAAGTGCCTCATCTACTCGTCTTTTAAATACCTCCAGGGATGGGGACTCAACCCCTTCCCTGGGCAGCCTGGTCCAATGTTT
>NW_008795863.1:3607271-3610332 GCF_000699145.1 Aptenodytes forsteri | reverse complement strand
CTCTAACACCTCAACGTCCTTCTTGTAGTGAGGGGCCCAAAACTGAACACAGTAGTCGAGGTGCGGCCTCACCAGTGCCGAGTACAGGGGCACGATCACTTCCCTACTCCTGCTGGCCACACTAGTTCTGCTACAGGCCAGGATGCCATTGGCCTTCTTACCACTGTTAGCCCACAGTCAAGCTACAGAGATGAGTGAAATCAAATTTTCACTGATGAAATTGTGAATAAAATTGAGTCCATCTTCTAACTCTCCCTGCAAACTCTACAAGTCTTACACTAAGCAGTGTGTCTTCCCCTCTTTCTTTCTTTGTTGTCTTCCAGATTTCCGAATGTACTACTTCACTGAGGGAACAGATCACATATGCCTCTAGCACGGAGCACAGTATTTGTCCATTTTATGGATAGGGGTATTTATATCTTCTGATACATTTACTTACTATTTTCCTGAACAGGTTTTGAAATAAAACACTTCTGTGCAACTAATTTAAGCAATATCACCAGAGAACTTTAAACGCATAAACAGTTTTGCTCTGAAAAGCCTAGCAGTCCTGTCTTCATCATCTTTATTAGTACTATTTCCATGATGTTATCAACAAATTGTTTTACTTGAAGTTCATTATTTTTTTTTATTCTAACACTAACATAATCAGAAATATGCTAAAGTTTCTTCTTAGCATCTGTATTTGTAAAAAAAGGTTTACATTTACAAAAGAAATTAGCCAAATTTGTTTTGAATCCACTTGAAGGTAGCTCTTATTAATCAGGTTTTCTGGAGCTGAATGATCTTAGCATTTGACATCTGAAACTTCTGTGGCTTTTTGTCTAAGCAAAGAAAACAGTGATAATGGACAACTTCCAGCTGCAAACCTTTTTTTTTTCCTGACATTGTACAGGTTATATTTTGATTAATGAAGACAAGTTTTTCCAAATTTTGATTCGGTGATGTTAAAGTAGGCATTTCTTAATGTAATGAAAGCAGAAGCTTTAGTCTTACAGGACATTTTAACTTGTGTTATAAAGCTTTAAGCCCTAAAAATCCTCACCCACCCACCCACACTCACGCGCTTTTAACCCTTAAATTGCCATGTGCAATAGAAATGCAAAAGAAAACACGTGCTGTAAAGAGGCTTAACACTGCGATCCCCTGGGATTGCTGGTTAGTCTTACATATTACCATTTCGGGCTAGCGGCTGACCAAAGGATGTTCCTATTGACTCTATGGCACAGAGGGAAAAGCTCTAGGCCAAATTAAGGCTAACAGGGTAAATAAATTTAGACGGGCTACATTTCAGTGCATTATATGCCACTGATGTCATTTTCAAGTTTGTAAGAGGGCAGTAGTTTCCCAACGCTGGAAGCTCGGATCCGAACCGTGCACTGCTACATTACCGAGGTGTGTATCTTTATATACAAGGTGCTGAGTTATATATTTCTACAAAAACTTAGGTTTATGTTATTTGGTGAAATACAACTGCAGATGGAAGAAATAGATGATTTTCTTCCTTCATCCTCTTTTGGCAGCTGCTGTTTTGATCTGATCACTGGCCCTGATTTGTTTCCTGCTCCAGCCAGGGTTCAGCTCTGCTCTGTAATTCCAAGCAGATGAGCCGGGGAGTCCAACCCTGTAATTACACCTCCTCTCTTTACCCTCTAACTTCAAACCTCCCATTTCGACTTTTACATCTCAGATCACAGAGTTTTAAAGAACACCTCTGGCATTCCGGCAGGTCTGGCTCAAGTAAAGATGTTTCTACGGTCTCCGGATTTCATAGCTGAGCTGTGAGAAGGGTATAAAACCCCCTCCTGGGGAACAAGGTCTCTTGCTCTTTCTTTCTCAAAACAACATACACAATCAGAAGCCCATGCTCTTTATTATTTATTGAATACCATCTGTGTGCTTAGCACTTGTACAAACACAGAGAGAGACAATCCCTGCTCCACAAAATCAACCCCAGGAACAGCTTTGAAATCCTTACCCCAGCTCACAGATCTCACACTGCATCCATGTAGGTCACTTGCATTGTAACAGTTAAAATAAATTCCTCTTTTTATGAGTAAGCTTGGGGTCCTAAGAAATTTAACTGAAGAAGGCTGGATGCTACAAAGTACTTCAGAATTAGGAACACTCTTCAAAACGATGCTGTAGCTGAGTAGGTTGAGTCACTCTTTCAGAACAATATCGCGCCCGGATTTTTCAAATCTGGCTGCCAAATGTTAGACATACCTAAGCAGCTCATTAAACAGCCTCCTTTTGAGAAGTTGCTCTTGAAGAACACTGGCTTTCTGGAAAGACAGGTTATCTGTTTAAGTGTCTAAATATGGATTTACAAGCTGAACTTGTAAGTTTAAGTTTAAATACACTGGCTTTTCTCACTAAAATTTTGCCTACTGTGCAGTTTCAGAGAAGCAGTCCAGGGCTAAGCTGAGAGTGTCAAAGCAGGACTGCGCGTAATGACACCCAGAATCTCTGTGCTCTACAGCAAAACATTTTTCGTTGGGTACACGACCCAGTGCTGGCAAACTCTGCTGCCTAAGGCTTCCCAGCGAATACCTCCACATCAAAAACCTCTTCTTCGCCTGCAGGTGAAACGCGGGTCCCGTGGGACATCTCAGCCAAGCTCCAAGCTCCCCGGAGTTTGGTAGAGCCAGCCCTTTGCCCAGAGGTGCGTAAAGCATCTTTGTGTGAGCTGCTCCATCCAAGCAGTTACAGGCGTGCAACGATAACACCGCCGACACGAACTTCGGAGCGGGGTGCTTTCTGTGCGATTTCACCTACACCGGCTGGCTGCCGCTCTACGCCGCACCCACACGTTTTGCGAAGGGGTGCTGCTAACAAGGGGGGGTTCAGGCAGAGCAAACAAGGTCTCTGCTCGCTTCGGCATCCATACGGACCTTTCCTCTGCCAGACCCCCCGGCCCGAGCAGCCGGGACCCAACACCCGCACCCAGGACGGGCGAGCGCACCCACCCGCGATCTTCTCCCCCCGCCAGCGAGGTTATGGGGCCCCCTCGCAACCCAGCCGGCTTTTCGGGCGCACCACGAGTAGTCACCCAGCGGGA
>NW_008795863.1:3560610-3606521 GCF_000699145.1 Aptenodytes forsteri | reverse complement strand
GGCAGGGCTGCGGCTCCCGGGGCCTTCATTCCGCTTCCCAGGGGGTGCGAAGCGGGTGGTCGCCGCTGCGCCCGTAAGCTGGAGAGAAGGAAAGTTGGCGTGCGCCCTTGCCTCGACAAGAAACCTTTGTGTGGTTGTGGCTTTCCACGCAAATTGGGCATTTTGAAAGCTAAAAACAGATGCCTAGGTTGCCTTCTTTGGTGTTGCGCTCTCCTGCACGCTTTCCCCCCTGTCTGTTGTCGATTAGTGTTGCTTTTTATTCTAGTCTTAGGCCTCGGTCATGCAACCACTTTACGCATGCGCTTAACATTGTACATGTGAGTGACTCATGTGCCTGAGTTTAAGCATGAGGCTTTCGTTTGTAATGTCCTCTGGACAGGGACATCATGTTTTCTAGCTCGTGTTTGGACTCGTGGGCTCAGCTGTAGGGCCTCATGGCAAAGAATGTGTAACCGATTGGGCAAAATTTTGAGAAAATCAACGTAACTGAGTTTTGAACAGCTTAACTGAGCTAAAGTGTTTACACGCTGCATGCTTAAAAAGAAATACAACCGATGACTCCTTCCAACTCCCTTGAGAAGGAAGAATAAATTTAATCTTCCTTGCTTATATAGGGAGGAAACTGAGACAGAAACAAGTAAGTGGTGAGTCAGAATTAGAGCTCTGGTGCTTTGGATTCTCAGGGTTACGCTTGTACCATCACACAAACATTTTTCAAGCCAGAAAGGATGGTTTCCAGAGCACTTGGTGGCGGTCTGTACAAGCCTGTAGTGGTCAGATATCCTCTCAGTGACCTGGAGAGAGATGAACAGGGAAGAGCAACATCCTTTGAGAAACAGGTGTCCATGAACATGAGCAAGTAACACTGGGTAAAGCTGTAAAAATACCCTTACCCAACATTGCTTGCTCATCTTCAACCCTTTCCTGTAGTTGCCACAGAGGTGTTTGTCAGGCACGTGTGTGAAGGGAGGTGATTCTTGCCGTAGACGCAGCGCGTTTGGAAAAAGCCTTGTGTATCCACCTGGCTGTTTTCAGGATTAATCCAGGGCAAAATTCTGATTACATGACTTGTAACAATCCTACAGCAGCAGAGACACCCAAGAAGTTTTTCTTTACCTGCAGGTTCAGTGAGTGAAACAGATCCAGTGAGCAAGGAAAACAACAATGTTCGCTTAAATACAGTGCAAGCATCTGCATTTCTGAGTCCTGGGGACCCATGATGTGCTTCAGATCTGTTGCCTCTCCTAAGAGAAGTTCTTGCCAGGGTGATCAGTGAGATAATGTTGGGCGTGCAAATGGGTGATATAAGGAGAAGTGAAAGGCAGCGTATGCGGGAAAGCAAATTGCCCTGTTGTTGGCCACGAGCACCAGATTATTACGAAGGGGTCCTGCCTGATGGAAGAAGCCAGCTTGAAGTCTCACGTGTTTGGCCTGTGTACAGATAACACGGCGTGTAGGAAGGCTCTTAATGTAAGTCACCTGCTATTTACCTGAGTGTAAAAGGTAGGCCAGCATCACCGTGAGCAGTAATGAAGGACTAGCAGTTTTGAAGTATAGTTGTATAAAAGCAGCAACATCCAAAAGGAGAGGCTTTTTCTATAGACACGACCTGCTTTACCGTCCCCCAGATCGAGCAAAATAATTATCTGCAAAAAGATGAGGATGAGGATCGCCTGCAAAAAGTCATTTATCCCAAAAGTCAATTATCCCAGAAGCTCATGGTTTCTCCCCTGGGAAGTGACAGCCCCCCACGGCAGCATCACTAACAGCTTTTCATAAGAGGAAAGGGGAATGACTTTACTGCTCCATGGGCCAACTTGGTAAATGAGGCTCTGCTTGTGATTTACTATCAGTGCAGCTTCGGATGTGGTAACGAAATAAAAGGAAATCGATACCCAATGGGTTCAGACATGGGAGAACTTGCCAAAAACAACACAGACTATACTTTGTCTTTTACTCGTCTTTTTTATTTTGTGTTATTTTAAGGATACGGGATTTTTCAGACTGATGCACAGTATTTTTTTTAAATATACCCAGTCCTACTTGTTTCATTACTGTGCCCCTGTTCAGAATGTGCTGTAATGGGAAGCAGTGACAAATAACAGCTCTTTGCACTTTGATCTAAGCAGCATGTCACATCAGTGCTCATTAAAAATTGTATTAACCAACCCAACCATGACTTTCTGAACTTGGGCTCCTGGGGCAGGGTATATACCTAATGTAGGTACAATGTAAAATCCTTTACGAAGGCATCTCTCAGCCATATTCTCAAAAATCTCATAGGGGGTCAAAGTATTTCAAAAAGGAAGTCGCCAGCAGAAGTTTGCACAGAAAGGCGCTGTTTTGGGAAAAAAAAAAAAACCCTGATGGGAAATGTAGTTTGTGGCTGGGGCCCTCTGCAAAAAGTATTAAAATAGGAAGAAAACTAACTTGTTGGACTTGTTGTGTGACACTTCAAAGATCTAGGCATATCAGCATAGCACTTGTCTAGCTAAAGTGCCGGCTGGTTGGCTGGCCGCCAATGCCAATCTAGTGGTGAAAGATACTGAAAAGAGAGAGAGGATGGGAAAGAATGGAGGCAGCGAGCATCTGGGATACTTTATGCTATGGAGAAGAATGGGATGGGGCAGCACTCTTCGACTCGGAAATGCTTTGACAGTGCCACAACTATGATTTGCTAATGGCTATATTATGTTTTTAAAAAGACAATATGTTCTCTTGAATAAGTCAAAGGAGCGGGACATAAAAATTTATTAGAAAGGAGTGGAATGACCAATTCGCAAAGAATCAAACGCCTGACAGATTTCTATTTGTGAATTATCCGTGACAAATTCATCAAAATAAGTGAAGATTTGGAGAGAAGTTTTCCTACATGTCCAGCTTGAGTTAGAATCTGCAAGATGAGCCTGGAGCCTCTCTTGAATAAGTCAAAGGAGCGGGACATAAAAATTTATTAGAAAGGAGTGGAATGACCAATTCGCAAAGAATCAAACGCCTGACAGATTTCTATTTGTGAATTATCCGTGACAAATTCATCAAAATAAGTGAAGATTTGGAGAGAAGTTTTCCTACATGTCCAGCTTGAGTTAGAATCTGCAAGATGAGCCTGGAGCCTGTCTGACACATAGAAATACACACTATGTGACTTCTTATTTTGGCTTCAGCTGTTTGAGGGAGAAGTTAAACTGGTTTACGATGTAAAACAAATGGCAATCAGTTTGTTTCTCCTTTCAATTTGGACTGAAAACACTATAGTTTATGGGGTATTAGTTACTGCATCTATCATTTTTATATTTTTAGAATAAGGTGTTTAAGCTGCTGATTTTTTTATTATTCTTTGTTAAAAAAAGTAACTGAAAGAGCCTTTGGCAATATTTTCTAGATTTTCGGCTCCCAAATTATGCAGAATATTTCACCTTCCCCCACCAGATACTTGATCTTCAATGCAGCCACTGAAGCCCGTGGAATTTTATGATTATTTTAAGGGATGCTGAATCTGGGTTTAGTTTTCTCAAGCATGTGTCTGTGGTAATGCTCACTTGCAAACTGTGGCTCTGAGATGGTGCAGGTTACCACAGAGGTCTATCCTTTATTGCTTTTCCTTGTTTAGGTAGATAACTAGTCTGAGAAGTGTATTTTGGAAATGAATTTATTTTAGTCATCTAAGACACAATGCACATGTTGAAGCTCTGCTACCTGGTAACAGGCATAGAAAATATAGACCAAACGTAGTAAAAATGAAGGTCTTGGGGCATTGTCAAGATAGGCTCTTTTCCCTCTACTTTTTTCAGATACACACAGAGACACGCACATTGTCAAGATAGGTCCCTCTCCCTTTACTTTTTTCAGATACACACAGAGACACGCATGCACACACACACACACACCAGAGCACCTCACAGAGACACGCATGCACACACACACACACACACAGAGCCTATCTGCTAGAACAGACTTGCTGGTTTCACAAAAATGTAGTTATCTGAAGTAGGTTTTTTAGTTTTCCTAGAACAGTTTGAAAAGTAAGTGGGAATAAAGGTATAAAACAACATGAAGAGTAGACCCTGCAGAGCTCGGGCCATCCCAGACAAAGAAATCAAAGAAAGATGTAAAGAACTCAAACAAAGCAAATGGCTTTCCATAAAAGAAGCTCTCTCCTTGTTTCTCCGCTTGTTTCTGGCATTTAAAATGTGCTTGTGATTTGATTGCTCAGAGCCAAAGAGGAACTTCTCTGTGTAGAATTACTTTACTACAAGCACGGACAATTTCACGGTGCTGTTGCTGCAACCAGAGCTTTAGGGCCGGGTCCAGCTCCCAGTGAGCTCGGCGGGGGTCTTGCCATTGACTGTAGCGAGGGCTGGGTCAGGCCCTGGATGAGGCTGTCGGAAAGGCCAGCTGGAACAGCGAGTGCTTGTTGTACGCTGACGGCATTCATCTGAAAGCACGGCAAACGGAGGCCAAAGATATTTCTTCATCCAGGCTACGTATGAGCAGCCATCGTAACCCTCTCCAGCGCTGCTGATTTCATTCATTCATGACACTCAAATACCATGAAAATGAGCGTAGTAAAAATGCCTTCCTAAGTGTTGTTTTTGCCTTCTATTGTTTGCACAGTGGCTTTCTGATGTTGTGACTTAAAAAAACCCCAACCCCACACAGCCAAACCAGTAGATTGAAAATCTGTTGCAGTCTAGGCAAAAATGCCCCCCATACATCTTCTTGCCGTGCAGCATTGTGCAAGTGGTCAGAGTAATGACGGTTTCCATTGCTGTAGACGAAAGAAAACTTCTGGAAAAATTTACACACATGTATGGTGTTGTTCATTGCTGCTTATATTTTCTCAGAGTGAACTTAAACTTTGATTTTGATTAATTTCTCAGAGAAAATGGAAGTTCTGGCAATTTTTTATAAACTATCCAAAGAAGCAGATTTCATTTCCAGACTGAAAAATGGATTAATGTGACCTGCCAAGCTTGTGTGAGAGTCTCAAGTAGCAGCTAATGCACTTGGGAGCTACTTCCTTAGTTTATATTCTTCTTGTGGTCCCTTTGGGGCCAATGCTTCTCCAGGTTAATAACATCCTCGGGGAAATGGGATTCTCATCTCTTGCAGAGCACTGCCCGTGGTCTTCCTTCCACTTGGCAAACTTCTCCAGCAGGGGAAACACACGGGAGAGACAAAGAGTGGGGGATTGAACCTATTCCAGGCAGCCCTGTTAAAGAGGGAGCCGTTCCTCAGTGAGGAGAGGAGGAAGCCCTCCTGCCCTTCTGCCCACAGCTGACCGGAGTGGTCAGCTGGACTGGGTGGACCCTGAGTGTTGCCTTGAGGGAGCAGGTGGGAAATTTTCTTTCATGGTTTTGTTCAGTGTTTGTATTCGGTGATGGGTCTTTTGTAATGTGCCTTAGATACACAAATGGCCAAACACAAGTTGAAAGTATGACCCTGTCTCGCCGTGCCCCTGGGTTTTTGTAGTGGCACTTTGGCCGGCTTGTATCCAGTCTCATTCTCATGCTAAGGTTGGTTATTTCTCAGTGTGATATTACAGCAGCCACTTTCAATCTTGATCTCGAATCGCAGGTATCACAGTCTTGGAGGTCTGCAGATATGTCAAACATACTCACACACAGGCATTTTTTTCTTCGTTCATTATAAAGGTGACTCTTGTTCAAAACATTCATTGGATTTTAGACTCAGGGTCCTGGCTCTCAAAACCACTTGTATGTTCAAGCACAAGTGCATTTTATCAAAGAAGTTCCTTCCCAAAGGGGGCTAACCAGCATCTTTCAGCAAGAGAATACCACTTCCATGCACTTTCAAGCGATGACATAATCACAGTGTCATCATGGCCACTGAGGGTACAGTTGGCTCCAAAAAAACATAGAAGTATATGTTTTCCCAAGTAGTTTGAAAATAAGGGGGAGGAAAAAAATTAAGCAATGAGAAGCCTTGGAGAGTTACCATTTCCAGTGTTGGCAGCTGGGATGGAACGGAGGTCAGGGGCAAGCCTCTGCTCTGGCTTATTGTGCAAGGCTAGCACATCAACATCACTTGCTTTCTCGGGGCCTCAATTTCCCCAACAGAGGGGAAAAAAGTACAAACCTGTGGATAACTTCGTGGACTAAAAGCAATGAATGTACAGTATGAACGGTAACTTAGGGTGGGAGTTCAACCACAGATAGAATGGCATTAATATGGCTTTAAATAAGACATGTCACAGAATCACAGAATGGTTGAGGTTGGAAGGGACCTCTGGAGGTCATCTGGTCCAACCCCACTGCTCAAGCAGGGCCACCCAGAATCGGTTGCCCAAGACCGTGTCCGAATGGCTTTTGAATATCTCCAAGGTGATTGGGTATTTCCAATCAACTGCAGTAAGTTTTGAATTCCTTCCATCATTTCCATCTATTTAACAATGTAAAACGTATGTTATATACATGTATTTGTATAGGTGGTGAATGTATGTGTATAGTATGTATATATGTATAAAATATGTCTATTTTCTATATGCATAAAGTCTTTGAAACATCTGGATAGTGCATTATCCAAGCACATGCTTTTCAAGTCCATACACAGCCAGCCAGCTTGCTGACTGCCTGAATTAAACTGCAATCTTCCCAGACAATTCTGTCTGCAGCTGTAAGGTGTTCTCTAGGCTACTTAAAAGCTGCCAGGTTCTGTAGGAAAACTGCTTATCTGCTGAGAAAATACTACCCGCAGCTTCTTGGAGAGAAGGTCCAAGTTTCTCAGAGCAGTGGCTAAATTACAGTTGTAGGTAATAAAAAGAGAAGAGAAGAAGGAAAGAAAAGACACCAACCAGCTGAATACTGGCTCATTTCTTTCCTCTCCCATTTCTGTGCTTGGTACAAGAAGTAGGAGTAAAACAGCTGGGGTGGTGTCGGACATCTCCATGTTTTCTGGGGCCGATGCTATTTACGCTCCAGAAAATAGCTAGGGAGTAACCGTCCAGAGTAAGAGAGAGCTGCTCTGTCCCCTTTTGCATCTTTGTCTATTATAGACAACTGCGCCGAGCAGTCGCATGGTCTCTGTGTCGGGAGAATACCTCACACCTCCTCTCCCGCCTTTTATTTTTGGTCTGGACAAAGTTACAATTAACTTGTGTCGAACAGCACGTAGACGTACCTTCTCTTCGTGCTGTGGGAGGAATTAACAGCAGCGCAGAAGTCCTTTATCCCTATCCCATCCACCGGCTGCGACCCCGGGAGCTCTGGCAGCCCCTTCCCCAGCCCTCCTCTCAGCCCCTTCCCTTCACACCACTGCCTAGCAAGGACGTGCCTGTGGAGGATTATAACAAACACCTGGCCAAAGAGACATACTCGCACCTCTGTTGCCTTGCGTGGTAGGGGGCTGTGCACGTGGGATGCTCGAGGAGGAAAACAGAGAGCAGAGATGTGGACCATGGAGAAGGCAGCCAAGGCGTGCTGACCCTCCCACCGCTCTCTTCCTCTGTCAGACACATGCACACACGAATAAACGCCCCATGTATGGGTGATCCATGAAACTGTTTTTCCCATCGGAATAATCACAGCTACTCCAATTATAACCACACGTGTGTGCGGCTTGCTCCTGGCAGATCATTCAGTGATCTCAAAGCTATCAAGTTACTAAAAATATCCCCTTCAGCCCGTTCTTTAATTACTGAACTGTTCCCCATCACGTTACAGAAAGAAAAAGTACATTTGGTAGTAATTGTCTGACATGAAGGAGTCTACACACAGAGCGCTCTGCTCATCATGCAAGTGTGGTAAACTCCCTGAGATATTTTTAAAGGAGCATTTTGCAGAGGTTGCCTCCATTGTGAATCAAGGGGCAGACAGCTGCTGCTGCTTTCACTTTGGTCTCTGCTCTCCCAGATCTGGAGGAAGCTAATGTTGTCAGAGTGAGCGGCCGGCTGGTGACTCTGCACTGACGCACATGTGGGGAGCAGAATTTTCTTCTGAGCATCGTTGTGTGTGAAATGGGAGCAAGCTGCCTGTGATGAATGGAGCTGTTTGGAAGGAAAAGGAAGGGGTGAAGTTCATACAAATTCCTCAGGTCATAGCAGATATGCCCCATGGATTTTCATTTTTCCATGGGGGCACAGAGAGACCCAAGCAGTGGATAGGAGCTAACATTTCACTCACAGAGTGTAAAACAGAGTGCCTTTCTGTAGCTACTGTCTCTTTTTATCACTATATATTATGAATATAGACAGTATCACGGCTACTAAGTCTTCTGATGGTGCCACCACAACAGGGTCCACAGGCCAGAGTAGCCTATAGGCTACCACCTCCGAGGAATATGGGGGAAGAGGAGTAGGGACGGCTGGGTGTAAAGGGCCCTCTGCAACATGCTCCACTGCTCACAGACTCTCTCCTCCCTTGAACATCGACATTGGGAAATCAAGAACTCGAGAGAAGTACAATTTAATTGCTCACATGCTTTCATGGTCGGCCATTACCAAACTGTTATTACTCATGTCATTCCTGTCTGACATGAGTCTGTAGCTATTTACGAGCTCTTCAAACTTACTTTTACTTGCTTATACTTGGTTTTGGGCACCTTGACAGTACAGAAGTTTGCTCTGAAGAGCTATGTATTCCTTATTTGCTGGTAAAACGTCCTAGATGTAAGCACTGGGAATGCTTTATGGCATGATAAGCAGGATAACTTGTATACCAGGAACAGGGAGATGCACAGCAGTCCTTAAATAAAGGATGGCAATTAGCCTGCTTTTTACCAACCTGATGATGATGATGAAAATATTTATCCCTTTACTTGCTTTTTCAATTTGTAAGCACATCTCTACCACCACGTATTGTTCCAGGTTTTGTCCAGGTTTATACAGTTCAGTAGTGTCCTATTGCAGTCAGTGGGAGTTTCACCTTTGGTTTCAACAGAAGTGGGATAGGTTGTAGGGCTAGTGACAAATCCTTTATAGTTCAGTCTGAAAGCAAGTGCAAACAACTAAAAGAAATGTCTTAATAAAGATAATTTGCATGTTGAAACTTACATTGCGTAAATGTGCCATTAATATCATTAATATCTTTCTGGAGATAAGATGCAATGAACTTCTTTGAAGATGAATTGCCCAACTCACCCCTGGCATGACTTCAGTGGAATCTCACCCACTTCTGACAGTGATTTATTTCATCTGGAGCACTTTCCTCTGGGAGTCCAAGATGTCTATCTTTTCAAATCCATACAATCTAACATCAGAGAACTCAGAAGCAGGACTCTCAAGTTCCAGTGCTAGCTCAGCCATGAACTAGCACTATGCTGGTTATCTCATTTAATTTCTGTGGGCCTTGGCTTATTCATAAATCTCAGAGGCATACTTATTTCTTGCAAAACTTTTCAGAATCTCACTTTGAAAGGTGTACTCATGAAAAATTTAAATTACCACAAATTAAATGCTTCTAAAATAATTTGCAAGTAGAGAAGGAGGTTCATTCCCACTAAAAGGAAAAGAGGAGATGTTCCCTGAGGCTGTTGGAGAAATTTTTGATCGTGCCTAATATGATGGAATAGCAAAGAAATATTATTGGGGTGTTTGTCTGCAACAGAAAGAGGCCCTGTCTTCAACTTTCTCTGTTGTTGTATTGGTATTTGTTTGTGTATTTGAAAGTTAAAAGTGTTCACTTCTATTGTAGGAGAAGTGGCAATAGTTCAGGCTTGAGCATAAGTTGTGATGGGCTGCATTTAAAATTTGTCGCATTTGACATGGAAAAAATAATTGTCTGTACAAATGTTAGTTTAAGAAAAAAATGCCAGCGTTTTCATCCTTTATGTTAAGTGAACAGTTGGGTTTCTTTAACCTACTTTTATGCTTCCTTGATGTTGGCTAGGAGCTGTTTTGGGTCTGAAATGGCTTTAAGTGTTCATTTTCAAAGTCCTACGTTTTAATGTATGCTTTGCATCTTGCCTCCAAGCAGGTATGAATAATAAGAATGGGAATGGAGGCACATTTCCACATCTAAGTTTCAAGGAAATCTGCCTGTATTGCGGCAATGCAACACGGAATTTAAGAGTGGATGGAGCCCTTAAAGGTCCTCTGCTTTCGTACCTCCACTCTTTTTTCATACCTTGACTTTATGATATAAGAGCTCAGGGTCCTTTTTCTCTCCTGAAGAGAGGGGTTGTGATAACACCGAGGGACCCCTGGTCCCGCCTGACCTCTTGTGTAACTGAAGGCTTTTCGTTAATAGCACAGTCACTTGTTGCTGAAGTCGAAGAAACCACAATTTAGCTAAACAGTCTCAGACACTTGGGCAGAGCAGAGACAATTCAAAAGACTCATAGGCAAAAAATATTTTACTATAATGATATAGGGAAGTAACACCCTCACAGATATGGTGACAGTTAACACTGAGAGATGTGCTAACAAGTAAAGTTTTATAAGCTTCTTTGTAAAGAAATATTTATCTGCTGATGAAGGACACCTGGTAAATAGTTGCAGCTGAAGAAACACTAAGCAGAATGGGGTACAGTTTATCATGCCAACTACATTATATTCTCCTGTTACTATTTCTCTACTGCATATGAATATAAGTGTTAAAATACTTAAGCTATACCTTAAGTATGTGTCTGTTCATATATGTGTTTGTATATATATATACACACATACAAACACATACACACACACACATATATATCTATGCCAAATCCTTTTATGTCTAAACTGTAGATTGTGTCACAAGATTAAACAGCATGGTTTTGTAAAACTAAAATAAAACATCTGTTTGGAAAGACCCTGGCATTGTAAGAAATTTTTGCAGGCTGTATCTGTATTCAATGAACATTAGCCCACATAGGTTTTTATAATTATTTAAACTCAAATAATCTCATCACATTACATTCAGAAACTGAAGCTGAAGGATCTGTTGAACTTAAGCAAATGCTTCTCCTGAATTGCAGTCATTAAGTTTGCGTAATGTTCTCTATGGTAATCTGTTGTTTTCACTGGCTCGTAATTTTCTAAGCTGTCTTAGCTGGGTCCCTACTTTAAGGTGAAATATGTTTTTCAAAGGCTTCAGCAAGAAATAATTAATTTTCACCACTTCTGTGAAAGGCAGAAGAAAAAGTTCACCTTACTCATCAGAAAATGCCCTCTGTGAACCTGGTGAAGAGGCCTGGGACTAAAACAGGGGATCTGGGGATCAGAGTCCTTCTTGTACAAGGGAACTATGCATCTTTAAAAAATATTTATTAAACGTATGGAAAAAGGTGACTCCATCTGAGGCATCCAAAATTAGTGGGCATTTAAAAAATGATCCACATGATTTATCCCGGGTCTTACAGTCAGGTCTTGGTAGCCTTTCTCAGATGCACGGCACCATTTTGTGTACAAGACATCGTTGCTTCTCAGATGGAAACGATTCCAGATTCTGCTCAGTTCTGTTTCCTGGTGACCAGAGGATATATTTACTCATCTGGGACAATCACTTTATGATCTACCAGGGAAAAACACTTGGTAATTGCCATACATTCTTACTGCTGTTGATACAGATTGGCTGCCTGATGTACTGATCAGCAGTTAATTGAATAGCACAGCGTGTGGAGATCTGCTTCTCCTCTGGAAATCAGATCACTTCATGTTACACCATAATTTCTCAGTCCTTTCTGGATTCCCCTCAGGTAAGATAGCTCAGATTTGAATGTTTGTTCTGAGAGCAGCGCGAGGACAGAGAAAACTGTTGTCTTTTCATCAACATATTAAAATCTGTGTCAGAGCAAAGAAATGTGGGCTCTGAAAAAGGAATTTTTTCCACTCTATCTGCCTGAGTAGAAATGAAAGCAGGAAAATAACAAATCGCATTTGAGAAAAATTTCACATTTTTCAAGCTATAATTGTCTGTTAGTAAAACGCACAAACTGGGAAGCGTGATGGATCCAGTTCTGTGGGTGTTTCAGAGTGGAGCAGGCCGGGTGGTGATGCAGTGTGCCTTTTGCAAATAGGCTCAGTCCAGCTGAGGGACTCTCGTAGCTATTTCCACTCCATGTGGGTCATTTCACACACTCTTTGTTGCGCCCTACCTTTGGGCCTTGGAAAGATGATAATTTATAAGCAGCTCCATGCTCTTAGTGAAGCTTCTAGGAGTAAGGCTATTCAGTCTTCCACACGAGGCTCTGGATGCAATGTCATTGGACCAGGTCCTGGACCTTTTAGATGTACAGATAAAGAGGAAACAAAAATGAATAGAAGCTTTTAGAAGAGCAGAGAACTAAATGTATGCCATATTGGTCTACACGTGCAGGTGGGGGTCCTTTAACATCATTACACATCCAAATAATTGCACTAGGCTTCCAATTCTTGCCCTCTTATCCCTATGCTCATGTCCCCTCAACCACGCAGACTAAACAATCAAAGTACAGAATTGCTGGTTTTTAATTTTAGGCCCCCTTCTTTCCCATATGCTTTGTGTTTTGGTTAGGCAACTGGCTAAGACTTTAGAGACTGCTTATTGGAATCCATGTGGATGTAATTTAACTGTCTTTTATTCCAGTCTTGCTTTTATTTGAAATTTTAAAAGATGATAGTGGTACAATACTAAAAAGAAACAACAAAAAAATTAGCACGTGATTCCTTTCAGAAAAGACACATTATTCTATGAAATGGTGGACCACTGTGCAAAATAAATCAGGCTATTAAAGAATAAGAATTAAAAAGGAGAACCAATAAATAATAACAAGTATCAGTGTCCGGCAAATATTAATGTACTGGCTAGGGACCACAGACAAAGTTTAGGCTCCATTCTTGCATGTGCTTATGTTCTTGAATAATCTTACATATATGGGGAGCGTCTATACCTGTGTCTGGAGGACATGGCTCTGTGTGAACAACCCTGCAATGTGGAATGAACTGGTGCATCCATTTCACTCTTAGAGCTGTAGGTAAGTGGCACTAAAGCATTGAATTAAATTCAATCACATTAAAGTGTTCCCATAATAACCTTAAGGAGTAGGTAAGCATTATCACGTACAACAGGAAAAGATGAGGCATACCGTGTATTTTCATGCGTGTACTCTGTAGGTCAGGCAGCTAAATGAATTTTGACGGAGGTCTATTTCCTGTCTTTGTCAAGTGTATTGGATCCAACAGTGTAATAGACATGCTTTTTATGCGGGATGAAGCAAGATCCCATATCCACATAGTTTATTTCTGACGAAATCTCATCTTACATATTTGTAAACATTACTATTTCCTTTCTGGGTGCTCCTAACATTGTGCATAATTTCATCAATTTCTAGCATAACCATTTCTGACATAACTCATACTCAGGCATGCAACACGCACACAGAGCATTTACAGAGGCCAGCATCAGCTGCGCTCTCACGGAAGGATGGGTTTGCCTTTACTTATAGGGCTTTTGGACTGCGGGGAAGCCAGCACGCTCTGCGATGGTGGAAGGAGCAGAGCTGTGCCTGGCTGCGGGGGCTGCCTGTCCCCTGTGTGTGGCCACTGGCATCCCTGGGACCAGGACCAACCTGCCCTCGTGGTGGGAGCTGGGAAGTTCAGCCCAGCCTTCCCGGAGACAGGGTCTGTAATTTAACAAACAGGCACCGAAAGAACTGAGCTGGATTTTCTGCTTTTGGATGCTTGTTCCCATCTGGGAGAGCAGCTGCTTCTTCTGGCCAGCACGAGCTGCTCTCTGGTCACCCGGTGACCAGGGAACTGATCTGCCCCCAAAATAACCACTGCTCAGCCCGGTCACTTTTTAGCATGAGGAGATCATGCCTACACCAGTGCCAGGAGTGTTAGGAAGGACTGGCCAAGGGTTAGGTGGTATCCCAAGGGGCACACCCCTTGGAAACAGGTATGAAGGATGCAGAACATCATGAGTCCGGGACTGCGGGGAGGTCCAGGTGAAACGGACTTACAGCCGAGGCCAGGGTTGTTGTTTGACTGTTTCTGCTCTAGGACATTGTATGCATGATGGGTGAAGTGAGACAGACTTAGGTTCAGTACTTTGCCTATTTAAATGGAAAAAATTTGCATCATTTAAGTTGCATTTTAAACAATTTTTGGTTGACATCTTTGTCCTCTCATCAGTTTTCCAGAGTTGAGTATAGAAAGATAAAAATATTGTCTCTTTTTATGACCTTTTTCTTTCCAGTGCAAAGAAAAACTTAAACAAAGATAACAGAGAGAAGATTGGGGGTTTTCTTGTGCTTTTAAAGTAGCAAATGTCAAAGCTTTTAAAACTGATAAAAAAAGAAATCAGTTTGGATTATTTAAAAAACACAAACATCAAAACTCTATGTTTACAAAAATCACATTTTTTGATAGAAGAAAACCGGCTTTAATTGAAAAAATGCCCGCCATCCTGCTGACTGAATTATACAATGGTTTGGTGACAGTTCCAGAAATGAAACCCAGAAAATTTAGTTCTTCATGTCAAGCTGGCCACATTGCCCCATTCTTTTTCCAAGCAGAGCCAATTCTTAGTGCAGGATGTCTCACTAGTGTGGAAGGCCTATTTTGAGAGTCTTCTGAAAGTTTGAAGTTTGGGATGAGTCCAGGATAAGTGTTACTGACCCTTTTTAGACTGAATATTTATTAAGCAAGCCCAGAGGATTTTTAGCTTGACCCTGTCAAATTTAGCAACCAGGATTGTTGTTGGATGTTCTGTTGTTGCTGCATTAGTGTTTATGCTTTCAGTGTGTATAAATAAATTAAAAAATACGTATTTTGAACAAATGGGGGAATGTTTGCATGTAAGTAAACAAGACAGAAAGTTCACAGGCCCTGAATTTTGAACTACAGTTAGACAAGCTTGGAAATATCATAGTTCATCTTGACAATCAAATATATTTACCCATTTCCTCCATAACATCTGAAGTTTTCTCTGTAAGAAGTTGGGGTTTTTTTAATTACTTTTCTTTACCCTGGAGGACAAGATAATCCAATGTAGCTCTTGAAATATCATACAGGCATTTATACAGGACATCAGTAATGCAGGATTATTTTCTGGTTTTGGTTGTTTTTGGGTTTTTTTTTTTTAAATTGAAATATTTCTCTTTAGCTTTAAACTTACAGGTTGGGTTCAGCCCAACCTATCCTTTGGTCATTCTGCTCTGACATGTCATGCCGATTAAGTGCCCAAAGCATGGGGAATCAGGTATTCTGTGGATTAATTTATCCATTTTTTACACACCTTCTGTACATTGCAGTGTAAATACCAAAGACTCTTTGTCATCAAGCATGTGTAGTTCCCCTTCACTTCAATATGGGTGCGGTTCCTTATCAATGGCTGGGACGTTCCTCAGATGACTCCACAGAAGACTTATGTCCAGAAAGGTCCTATTCTGGGGTGAAGATGAAGGACGGAGATGTTGGAAGAAGGGTGTCTAAAGCAAGCTGTTGTTCTCACAAGAAGAGGGTTGACAGGTAACTTGGATATGAGATGGTGTGGTGCTAGCAAAAATCTATCCCTAAAGGTGTTTTTCAGCATCAGAGATAGAAAATAGGAACATAGGAATGGCAGTCCTGGTCAGACCAGGCACCGATCTAACCTAGGGTCCTCTCTCTAACGTTGGCGAGCCATGGATATGTAGGTAAAAGAAGAACAGGGCTTAGTGCTTAGTGCGTGGTACTTGCCTGGTATGCTCTCCTGTCAGCCAGCCCCGGAGCTGGAAGTTGCATCTGTAAAATGCAGCAGTCCCCTGCGAACCTTTGTTTTGTGAATTTTTCTGGTTGCTTTTTGAAACCGCTGGTATCCACAACATCCCGAGGCAAAGTACTCCAGAGCTTAATAACACATTGTGTGAGGAGCTGCTGCCTTTCCCTTGTTTTCAACCTGCCACCTTCTTGCTTCACTCTATGCCCCCCATTCCTGCCTGGAGGGGACAGTGCTCCCATTGTGCCCAGCTTGCTCCCCCCCGTGACACGTGTGTGTGATTTATGGACCTCTGTCGGATCCCCACTCGGTCATTTCGTTTGTAGCCTATTCTGTTTAGTGATTCCTGGTTGGGAAGCTGTTCCACACCTTTGATCATCCTTGTGACCTTTCCCTGAACCTTCTCCAGTTCAAATATATCCTTTCTGAGGACGGAGGAGCAAAACTGCACAGGGTATTCAAGGTGCAGGCACATGAGAAATACACGCAGTGGCGTAATAATAACAACTTCTTTTGGTCTTTTCTTTAAAAGCCCCACTCTTTGATTTTCCTTACTGATGGCTTCTTGATACCAAACCTGTATTTATGTGAAAACATCTACATAAAGGATTGTACTCTGGAGGGGTAATTGGCTTAGAGGCCTTCACTTTAGACTAGACCAGCCTAGCTGAATAGTACCAATACAAAAAAAAGAAGTTTGTTTTAAGAAAAACAGGATAGGATGATTTTTTTAAAAATCCAGAATGAAAATAAACATTTTTAGGGCAATTCAGCCAAAATTTGTTTTCACACTTTTGTTGGAAAAGTTTTCTGTGACAGATTTATTTATGTTTCTGTCTTTATTTTTTTAAGAAATACTATATTGGTTTGGAGATGATTCAGGAAGCTTCAGGCTATGAACCTTACATTCAGACCTTGCAAAAGACTTTGAACTAATGAAATAAAATGAATCTGGAAGATCATAATGGGTCTTTGCAGTGGGAGATTGTGCTGGGCGAATTCTTGGACTTCTTTGAGTATGTCAATGAAGTGGCCAGTGGATAAAGAAAAATGAGTTTGTGAAATTTATTTAGACTTTGAAAGACGTTTGACAGCAGCTATAAAAAAATTAAGTAGTCACTGGCTCAACGTCTAAGAGTTGTTATTACTGAAAAAGCAGGAAGGAATCAATTTCCATGAGTGACCAGTTTTCATTATTGCAAAATCGTAAGAGCAGGGTCTGACATGTTTCCATATTAGGGCCAATGTTTAGTGTATATGTTAATAACTTGGAAATGATGGTGAGCCCAGAGGCAGTAAGTCAGCACATGGCCCCCAAATAATTCAGGTTAGTCAAGGTGAAAGAAGTAGGTAGGAAGACAAAGACTGGGAAAAATTTGGTGAACCTTAAGAAATCTAGATAAATGAACTACTCGTAGCAAATGAAGTGCAGTATTGCTAAACGCAATTTATAAATGCAGTAATAGTTATAAAAGCAATGGATAAATGCAGTGCAAATGTACAGAATTGCTCTGTACACAGTACTCTGTTACAGGAATTCAAGAAAAAAAGTGAAAAATCTCTACCCAGCATGCAACTACTAAGTTGCTACAAGTAGCATATGCAGTAGGGAAAGTCCTACCCACACAAGAAATAGAAACTATTCAGGTAGTCAAATCACTCCTTTTTAATTTAAGAAGTCCCTGAACCACACAGGTTTGAAAGAGAAAACATTCATAAAGCACATAATTTTGAAGATGCTGCTTCCCTTTGCAAAATTATAGTCTTGGTAACTGCTAGAAAAGTGTTCTGACTGGCCAAAACCCCCACTTTGACTGAATTAGGTTAATTATCATTGTAAGTTGTTTGAAGATTATAAAGATAACTATCTTCTGGTGTACCGATACTACCAGTAAGTTTGAGAAAGTTCTCACATCACAGGCTTAGTTTACTTAAGACTCATGGAATTGTTTCTATTTTGTGACTGACCAGTGTAATTATATAATCCTGCTTCTTGTAGAGTTAGGGGATAAAGCACATTTAAAATTTGTTTTTCCTCAGTATGCAACCTTGTGTATTTCTGCCTTCTACAAACATTTGAGCTAGTAAAAACTGATATCATAAATATCCAGAAAAAGCAAACATAAAAGAGCAAAAAACAGCTGGGAAGCATTTGTTTAGGAAGTTGATCAAGTCTTTGCAACTTTTTTCTTTTTTTTTTTTTTCCCAGTATTCACTGTTCTATGTAGGCACAGAGGTAGCTTTACTTCTTTATGTAGGCGATACTTCTCACCTAGAGAATTCCAACCCTTTTTACAAACAACAAGCGATAAATGAACTTCAATTCAGTATTACATTGCTGTCATCTGCACTGCACTTGCCCATGGTGTGAAGTAGGCAGGGCATACCAATTTGAAGCAACCTCCCTTAGTTTTGATAGTGTGCCAATATTGTATCAAAGGGGCAAAATAAATGGTAGAAACGGAATTTGACCGGCAGACTTGAATCAACACTTTCATTGCAATGAAGAACATCCTGGAACTTTTTGTGACTGCAGATGGCAAGGGGCAGCATTTCAGCCAGACCCTCTGAGTGATTCACGGATTCAGGGAGGGGATGGGAAGAAGGTACAGAGGGCTGCAGCATTTGGATCAGAAGTTGGTCAGAAGTCCTGCAGTATCGTACAGACCCCTTCCAGCTGTTTTTAATGTGGGAGGAGGCGTGTAAGGCATCAGAGAGCAGTCACTGTGGATCGTGTACGGGGCACTCAGTGAACTGTTGTCCGTCTCTCTTTTCTTTCTTTCCTTTTCTTTCTTCTGCTCAGGTGGATTTGCCGCAGCTTGAATCAAATAGATTCCATTTGTCAGTTTTCAGGGTTGATGCAGTATCTTGCCTTACATCTTGACTGACTTTTCACTCTGCGCTTTTTGCTCTGCAGCTGCTCACAATTCTTTACTGTAAGTTGTCACAGATGTAGACTTGGACTCACATGCTTGCAAAGTGAATCAGTGGCAACATCTGTTCCCCCAGAGGGATGGGTGCACCAGCCTCAAACCACCCACAGCGGCAGTGCCTATGGAAGTTGGTATTTCGCTTTTTCTTTGAGGGGGGGGGGGGGAAATCAATCTATGCTTCTGTGCTTTTGTGCATAGGTGTCAAGATCTCCCCTATATTCAAAAAGACAAGCTCAGAGAGAGGGAGTCATGTGGCATTACTACTAACACGCATCTGAAAGTGCCAGTTCAATCCAAGGTTCCCCGTATGGTTATCGCAGTCAGAGATGGCATTTTTTTTGTATGGCAGATTGTAAGGAATTATTTGTTATTAAAACAAAAATAATTTTGTAGGATGCATTTTCCCCTCTGTTGCTTTAGTGGACCTGCACACACATACCTGAAGCTGACCTGTATGGATAGTCCATGCAGAACTGAACATGGATCCTGGTGGGGTTCTACCAATCTGCAGTGGCATCTGCAGTCTGACAAATGAAACATAGTGGGATTTTGGGCAGTTCAGAAGAGGAGATACCAAGAAGAGGAGATCATGTGTGACGCTGATTAAGCATCAGTTTCAGTCCTAAATTGTGTCCCAAGTCTACAGTTCTGCGGTTAGCTGTGTATTCTCCTTTAAAGACTGCCTCTGAAAAAGATCGTACAATTGAAAAATCTCCAACTTCAGTGGTAAAATGGAGGGAAGCCAGAGATAAACAGCCACAGAGTCAGGAGCAGAGGAACTGATTTATGAGGAAGGATTAAAAATGAAGGGAGGTTTACCAGGGTGGCTTAGTTTCCCCTACCCGCTACTAGTGACACAAAGAACATTGCGAATTGTGGGTGAAGTGATTGTGAAAGAGTTGTGGCAAGGTGTGGTTTCACATCCTCTTTGTGGCTGCATTCAGCCCTGCAGCATCCTACATGGAGGTCTGGGTGGTCAGCAGAAACGTCCTCTTGATTCTCAGCAATCATGGGCCATGGATGCAGGCTGGCCAGGGGGACACTGTGGGCATCTTGGCCCACGTGTATTTTGAGGGTTTAAACATCTTATTTGTATAGTTTTAGGACAGGGGTGCATAATATCAGGACCATTATTCTCCAAGACAAAATCTTGGGTGGAAATATCTTCATCTCTGGTGTGAGCAAATACAGTATATGAGCAGGCAACCTGAGATCTCCATGGTTTGCTGGCAGCAGCTGTGCTGGGGGAATCACAAAGGAGTTACCTCCTTACCAGACCCTTAGGACACCGGTTTACGAACAAGAGGTCATGGTACTTAAGAGGTGGCTTGATGGGAACTTGACTGCAGGAGTAGGGCTTGCAATCAGAAGTGGGGTCATGAGCCTGGAAGTGCACTGGGAAGTGAGGTCATGAGTGGAAAAATCTGAGAAACTGCTCTAAGAGCTGTGTTTAGTGCATAGTTGCCCTTGGCGTCTCACATGCTCCCATCGCGGTGTCCTTAATGCTTCTACAGAGGATTAAAAAACCCCTTCCTGATCCATGAGAATATTCACAAGAATCCCATTTCTTTGGTACAGTTCAAAACACTTGCCAGCAGGCTAACAACAATCTCCTTTGTCAATGTGAGGAAAAACCTGGGAACTTTGTGATCAAGGACTATTTCTCATTTTCATGAAAGCAACAGGAAAGGGTTGAGCCACAGGGGAGACATTTAGAGTCAAAGAATAGAACTTGCCTCAGCAAAGCTATAATGCATATACACACACCAACCAGTGGAGCTTAGAAATCACAAAGTCTTGTAGCACCAGACCAGCTTCTCTGTGAGAATGATCATGCATAAGGAATGAGACTTAATAGCTATTTGTAATTAAAAAGGGCTATTTGTTTATGTGTGCTGTTCTCATGAATCCAGAAGGCAGCTAGTTTTTCTCAGTCTAAATAAAGAGAAAGTCAAATCATCTCTCGTATTTTCCTTTGGAACTGTGTTAATAGAGAAACTAACGTAAAGCATGTAAAAAAGGTGGTGAGATGTTTAATTAATATTAAAGCATTAGAAAGGGAGATGGTGCATTGTTCTATGCAAGCAATATAATAATTTTATATAATAGTCAGTCCTTTTACTGCACAATATTTATGGCCACATAGTTTATGTTTTATTAGGAACATTTTCCTGAATGTGCAATAAGATCCTTATCTGTATATATTAACAATGTCCTGTTATAAGGAGGCCTTAGAGGGGGTTTCGTGATCTTCAGGAGAGGCAAGTGAGATGCAGGATTTCCTTAGAACTGCATTTGATCTATAAACAAAGTTCTTCTCTGTATCTCTGAAAGTTTAAATGCCACCTCTTAAGCAAGAAACAATAAGAGTATCTCAGAGTTTGCCAGTTTTGAATAATTATTTTAATTTAAAGTGTTGGGTTGTGTTCCCATTCCTACACTGAAATGTCTTGCAGGCACAGAGAAGAGGAATTATTTGTGGAATGCAGCATCAGCCAAGTCTCAACACACATGCTGGGAGGAATTGGCGTAGGCTCACCTGGTTTTGCGTGCAAGGGAGTGTTGAAGTGTAGGAGTTTGGACTGGTTTCTCTTTTTAATTCTTTTCATTAATGTTAAAGAACAGCAGATCCAAATTGCCCATTACTTGCTTGTTTTTCACATTTCTCTAAGTCAGAATAACTGTGGCTGTCAATGGGACTTACCTTGTTGCAGACAGCATCGGACAATTTCCTCCTCTTCTCTTCTCTTCTCTTCTCTTCTCTTCTCTTCTCTTCTCTTCTCTTCTCTTCTCTTCTCTTCTCTTCTCTTCTCTTCTCTTCTCTTCTCTTCTCTTCTCTTCTCTTCTCTTCTCTTCTCTTCTCTTCTCTTCTCTTCTCTTCTCTCTTCTCTCTTTTCTCTCTTCTCTTCTCTTCTCTTCTCTTCTCTTCTCTTCTCTTCTCTTCTCTCTTCTCTCCTCCTCCATTTTCCATTTCTCATTTTCACCTGTCTTACAATAATCATATTGTCTTCTATTTAGACATGCTTGGCACACCTTTTCCTGTTGCAGCAATTTGTTTTTGTAGCCTGGAGTTCTTACAGCAACTGAGCAAGTGTTAGACATGCTGCACACACCTTTTCCTGTTGCAGCAATTTGTTTTTGTAGCCTGGAGTTCTTACAGCAACTGAGAGTGAGATCTGCAATTGATTAAATGTATCTTTAAGGCTATGTGAAGAACTGGTTTTTTTTCTCGGGTGACTGGGTTAAAAAAACCAAGATTTTGGTTTGGATTAAAATGAATCTAGACTTTCTTTCCATTTTTTTTCTCCCCAAGGAAGAATGATAACTCCCAAAATTACATTTTACATTGAATGAAACATTCTGTTCAACCCAAAATGAAACATTTCATTTTCCAAGCATTTGCAAGAAAAGCAAAGGAAATGAAGGGATAGATTCACAAAACTGGAAAATGAAAAGGAGGAGTTGGACACTTTTATCCTATTGCCGGAGGACTCTTCTGTTTTGTCACTTTTCAACTTTGTATAAATATTTATTGGAACACAGAAACGAGCCCAGAGGAGTGTTCCAACTTGCAGGCTACCTATGCCTTCTCCTGTATCTATTTCCCTTGAAGATTTTAAAAAATATTTAACAAAAAGTAGACCAGAAGGCAGCAGCTTCACTCCAATCCCTGTTCTGGTAAAGGAGGGTGAGTTTACACATGCCTTCTTTGCATGGTGTAGCCGTTAACCACTTCTGACATGTACAGCTCAATTTTCCTGTGCTACCAAGACCCTGAATCAGAAAGCAGTGAATTTTAAGTCAGACCTCTGCAGTAAACATTCAAACCATCAGGTTTTAGTGGGGCTCCCTCAGTCACTTCTGTTGAAGCTCTTCTACCCTGTATGGATTTTTAGAAACTGAGACAACTAGAGCAAATGAATGGGACTCCCTACCCCGCTGGGTAGGATGCTCAGCTGAAAGGTGGGAAACCTGCAGTTCTGTTGTTTCTTAAGTTCTCTAATTGCTAATGAAATTAGTTAACAGGGCAGTTTGAGACAGATACCCTGCCCTGAATACAAAAAGGGTTGATATTACGGGTGAACTTCTGGGAGGTGAAGGCTATTGGTTACATCTTCTCTGGCAGAGGGAGGAAACTGGTGTTTTCTCACATCCACCTGAGTTCTTAAGCTGCTATAATACTAATTAAAAGAAAACCACCACTAATGCTTTCCTGAGTCTGGCTTTTTAAACTTTTCTTCAAGCCAAAATGATTTGGTGAATTTGACCAGTCTGCCCTTTGCTACATGTATCACATGGCAGATATTCCACCAAATAAAAAACGTCCTTGAACTTGTGTGAATTTACAGTACGAGTCCAGAGTAAACAGTGGGCTGAATGAAGCCTTTAAGGTGAAATTTACCTTTTCTTTCAGAAAGTGCTAGAAATCAAGACTATACATGGCATTTCTCTCAACACAAATAGAGCTATAGCAGAGTGGTCTATAGGCAGCGAAGGACTTTTTGAATTGTAGATTTTGTGGGGTAGATACCATATCCTCTAGGTATAGTTTTGTACTTGGTCTAAGACCTTGACTGAATAAGCTATGTTGAAGTTGCTTTTGGCATTTGTGTGTCTATGGAAAGAGTATTAAAGAAGAATAAGAGGAAACAGCCACTTCAAACTACTCTACTGATGAGGATGAGCTGAGAGAGGCCTGGTTTAGGATTGAATGGATTTTCCAGAACTGTACGTCTCTGTGGCGGCATCTTCATGAACATGGAAACTTCTTATGTTTTCCTGATGCAGACAAGGAAAAAGGCTGAGACCAAGCCAATTGCTCTGCATGGAAGTAAGGTACTCATCCTTTAAACTGTGGAGGCTTGCAAGCTATTTCCAATTCAGTTTTAAGAGTTCATTCTTGAGAAGAACTCTTACTGCGTCTTTGTAGAAAATGGTACTCGTATATGTGTTTTTGTATATGCAGATGGAGAACTTCTGTTGGCAACCTCAACTTATGCTCAGAAAGTCTAATGTAAGTTGAGCAAGCTGCATTAATAACAGTCAAGTACTAGTGTTCATAGCTTGAGGGAGAGAGCGAGAAATGAGATTTTTTCGTTCCAGTTTTCTGCTGGAGCTAGAAGATGAAAAGTAATTTTGGAAAAGTGAAGAAGTTTCATTTTGTCCATAAAAATTCAGAAAATTTAGACAAAAGTGAAAAGGGAGAAGCAAGCCCTGACCCAAGGGTTCCATACAAGTTCTCCACTGAATTTTCAGTTTGGTAGCTGAACTGAGGACGCTGGAATAGACTCTTGCTATAGTGGTGACCCTAAGTTAAAATTTTTTCCTGTTTTGCAAGGACTCAACATCAGGACTTTCTTGTGGCATTAAAATAGAAAATTTCAGTATATTTCAGAACAGGTAAAGAAGAAAATGCTCTTCTCCACACTCTACCACTGTGGCTGAGTAAGTAGATACAGATAATTTACTCTATGTTTGATATAACTGCATATGTTTACAAAATATTAATATTCATGCTAAAAGGCACATACCCATATGTAATTGTACTATAAAACCAAAAATAATTTAAGATTGATCAAAACCTTTCATTTGTCAAAGTCACAAATATTCAGTTTCCTTTGTGGGATTTTAAACTCTTTTTAAAACTCTTTAAAGTAGTTGGACAATTTAAAAGTAAAAAATACCATTTTGAAACAAAAAAGGGAAAGAATACTGAAAATATAAAATTAAACACTTTGCCCTGTCATTCATCTTTCTGAGATCTCACTGCCAAGCTATTAATTAAATTTAACCTATCCTCCCCTGCCCCTTGCAAAGTGTTTTTCAGCAAGCAAAATACTCACTGAGAATAAATAACCTAATCTACCCTAGAGTCCTTATGCTGTACTCTTTTCTGTACTTCACACATGTTGTATTTGCTATTATTTGCATGCTCAAATATCTGCCCTGATATTCACTTACCCATTGAGTTGTGCACAGAAATGTATGACATACTCTTCAAAAGTTTAAACAGAAAAATCTACGATAAAAATATGCTCTGACTGCTGCAGAATCTGAACAGCTGTCCTAATAAATTTCCAAAAGTGCACAGAGCAATGTAAATTTAACTGCTGATAATGCCATGCTATCCTGCCTTCAGTGAGCTGCCTCCGACGGGTCTTTCTTTTCTGCCTCCTCATGGACGACCACGCTGGTTCTGCTGAACTTCAAGATTAGGTCTGTGTGCTTGCAGAGGAAATTGGATTATTTTTTGCACATCTGTATGCTTGTTTTGTTTTCTTCTGTCAAAAACATTTTTTACCTGAGAAAGACGGCGTAAATAAAAATAGGCTTTCTGCTCTTGAAATGTCAGCCACAGCTTCTCATCACCCCATGAAAAGCCCTCTTGTTTCCTTGCTCAGCTCCTCCTGAACTTCAAACAGTCCTATAATCCCTTTGACCTTAGAAGGTCAAAGATATATAAAAAGTATCATTCTTTGTGTAAAAGCACGTTAATCATTCTTACCTAGCCCTTTATTCTCTTTTGAGGACCCTGTGATATTTTAATTCAAGAACCACCTTCTAGCATTAACATATATAATTTCAACTCTTTTCTTAAGCAGGTAAAAGAGGAGAAATCCTTTCTGTCCCTGCTGTTGCTGACTCCCTGAGTATAGGCATCTAATTTATTTTCATAATTCATTTTAATTGCAGAATTTAAAATATTAATATTCAAAGTGCACATACGTATGTCCAATTGTACTATAAATATTGTTTAATTAAAATACTTTAATGAGTAGAGGTAGATTTTTAAGCATGCTGCTCTCCACTTCTATGAATTTGGCAGGACTTGAAAGTCCTAGGACTAAATTCTGATGTCAATGCAAATATGGAGTTTAATTTAGGTCAATGAAAAAAACCTCTGGATTTTCACCTGAAGACAGAATTCATCTCCCTTGAAGAGCCGTATCCTGCAGTGGAGGGGGAAAGGGAATAGGCAAAATGAAAACCCCGCTAGAAATGAAGCAACTTAGAGCCAAACTTAATTAACTGTGTGGAGCCTGTCAAAGGTCAGGGCGAGATCACTGCAGGAAATGCAAGTGCAAGACTGAAACAACATTGGCAGCAGGAGAGGGAGGGCAAAAGGCAGAAATGAGCCTTTCAGGCAGGCATGACTTCATGCTGGAGAGCCAAGCCAGCCCACTGGTGAGGACAGCGTGCCTGTGAGGGAAGAGCTCCCGTCTCCTTAGGTCCTGCCTGTGACAAGCAACTCAATGGGTATTGGTGCCAATGGGCAGTAACCATGCTTCTCATTAAGCACGTGCTCAGTGCGCTGCTGCATGAGGCCCTAAATTCAGAGCAGGCGGTGGAGTGAGCTGCACCAAGGTAGTCGGTGAGAATCGGGCAGGCGCTGAAGTTGTTTTGAGCCTGACTCATGCTTTCTCAGCTACCCATACTTGGTGCTTTTGGAGGAGTAGCTTTTTTGAACTAAAATACCTGTGCACTGGTACTCTGGTTTTCTTTTTTTTTCTTTTTTTTTTAAGTAGGATTGTTTGCTAATGGATTGGCAGGACAGTTTTTAACTCTAGTTTCATGAGCAATGTTGAGACTAGTATGTTTGACTGCATATTTGAAGGATGTCTGCGACGAGATGCTTGCAAAGGGAATGCGCAGAAGCCTTTCTGAACGGCGTGGTTTGAAGGAAAACCACAGGCTGCAGAACTGCATCAAAGTGTCACAGCTGGGGAAAAAAACCCAAGATGATTTATTCTACCTTTTGTATTGATTTCATTTTTTCTGTATAAACAGCCTTGCACTGAAAGAGTATAAGTAGCGACCCGTTGCTATGTTGATGTGCCAGGGAGGTTATACTGATGTGTCCAGACCTGTCCACCTTTTTCTGTCCCTGCTCTTTTAGGACTGGAAATCAGTTCTGGGGACACATGGGGGCAAAAGCACTGCCCTGAAATCTGGATATCCGACACGGCTGTTCTCAGCTTCCTTCAGCCTTCCTGGCATTATTCCAAACCCAGCATAAAGCGCTCACTGATCTCCTTAAATCTTTGGAGCAGGATAGTGAGATGATGAGAGAAGGACCACTCAAAATACATGAAAAATCCTGTGAAAAATGTCCATTTTTAATGTGTTCTCTTTCCCCAGCGGGGGATGCAAAATGCCTCTCGATGATCGTTGTCTCCCGCTGGCTACAGAAAGGCTGTTTCTGGCAGTTGTACGGTTCCTTGGTATTTTTATCTTCCCTTCTCTCTTGCCCTTGCCAGGAAGCAAGGGGAGCTGCAGCAGCTCTGACTTTTCACCAGTAAATTCTGTAAGCTGAAAATGAACCGAAATCATGGATTGATGTCAGGAGGGCTAGGGTGCACTACAGACAAATTGTTATCTTGGCTGATAGCATGAACTGACAAGCCATTGGGCTGTTCATGCTGGGGGAGAGCACGTTGTAAGCCAGAGGACCGGATGGAGAATAGGAGGAAATATTCTTGTACCTGCAAGAGAGTTACGTGACTCTGAAATTCTCCTGCTCCTTAACATGGGATCCTGCTGTCAAATTTATCTCAGACCATCAGCCCACGACCCTGTCACACACTTGTCTTCTCAGCCCTTTGGCACTGCCACCCTTGCAGCATGGCAGCTTTCTTGAGCTGTTAGTGATTGGCACCCTAAGCTCAGAGCCACAGTTCCCTTTCCTCCTGAGCTTCCCTGTTAGCCTTTTCTTCCCCATAGTGTGGTGAGGCCCAGCCTCCTTCCTGCAGCAACTGCCTCATCTCTTTTCCTAGTATCAAAACTCAAAATTCCCACCACCGCCACCCACCGGGATAAATGCCACAAAGGGCTCTTTCCCTGGGTCCTCGCAAGGGTGCAGCGCTGTGCCCCTGGGCTGTCTCTACGGGTATTTTTATCTTCTTTCTTCTGAAACTTCAGCTACTTTTGTCCTGAAAGAGTTCAGGCATCTCTCTGCCCCCCAGGGACGTGATCCATTCTAACCTCCTACCTTCTGCACTAAACCTGGCTTTTATCTACCCCCGTTATGCATTATTTTGGCCACTGAGCCAACTGACTTACAGGAGGGGCTTTTCCCAGTCCTTTTCTCACATATGAGGACTCAAAATCACATCACGGGAGCTGTGTATTTACTGTTCTTGGTCAACAGCTATTCCTTTGTCCAAGCCGTGAGTGGCTTGGTGTCCTAATCCTGCTAAAGGTACCATCTGAGCTGGCCCAGCCATTACAAATCCCCACCTGGCTCAGACATCTGATATTGGGCATGAATTTCCCTAACTTGCCTCCCAGAATTTGAAAGAGGTGGGTCAATAGTTCAAGCCTGATTTGTGATCCCAGCCCAGCTTGGAAAACCATTGAAATCAAACCCTCCCCTAAGGTAGAGAGGACAGAACTCTTCTCCAGAGACTTGTTGAGAAAAGTATGTAGTTGCCTGCAGGTTTATTGGAGGGAAAAAAAAGCATAAAAATTAACCTGGGAACTGTCAGGCCAGGTGCTTTACCCGGTATTATGGGTTTCAGGGTATTGGCAAGCTCTGATGTTGTTAATGGACGTCCCAGGTTTCCTGCTGGGACACAGAGAATCGGGGCATTTATATTTTAGCGAAGAGCATTTCCAGATACACGTGTGAAGGAAAGAATTGAAATTGCAAAGGCTTGCGTGAGAGTTAAAGAATCTCTTGTTTATATCTTTGGGAAAAATGTACAGTTTATTCTGGGTACTCTGATGTGCAGGAAGGGTCCTGTCTAAGCCCCCTTGCTTTGATGGAAGCTCTGACACACTGCCTGCCTTCTCCTTGCTCAAATCCTTCCCAAATCCAAGAAGCGTGAACACACCCTGAGACATGTGCCACATACTGAGCTCCTACCTGTTTCTGGTGAATACGAGGAGGAGTTCAAGGGAAGGATTTGAGGCACGCTCCTCATCCAACCCCTTTGCTTTCTTTTCACTCCCCTTTTATAGCTGGAGCAAAGCTAATAAGCCTGCCTATGAGGAAGGCTTTTCATGTGTTGCAGAGAAGCTGGCTGGAGGAAGTTGACAGTTCATTGGTATCCAGGAAGAGGTCGATTTCCTTCTTTATAAACATCTCAGAATAAGGCTATAGAAGTAATAAAATATTAAACCTCCACCTATTTAGTTTCTTGTGCAGTCTGTCAGGAGAGGTGAGGGAGAGAGTCAAAGAATCATCAGTGTGCCAGTGCATACAGATTGGATTATTTGCCCATAAAGGAAAGAAAAAAGTCAGTCTGTGAATATCTTTTATGGGTAAGGAGGAAAACCACACAACTTCTGGCTGTTAGATTCACGAATGTCCACCCAGCCCTACTTCCTTTACTGGAGAGGCCAACAACTTTCTGGATCACACTGCTTCACAGATATCAGGAGATGATTAAAGGAAGGATCTAGTACAGGCTCTAGAACCTATTAAAAGGTGCCTGTGACTTTGAGAAGGTATATCTTCGCTTTGCCTGGTGACGAATCTGTGCATAATATCTGCCTTGTTCTTATTGGGTTTCCAAATATTAGTCAGAATCATTTTACACCTATTTTTGAGTACCCTGTGTATAGGAAACTGTCCTGGTTTCCTGTGGTGCTCAGTTGCCGGCTGAGGTTAAACCACAACAGTAACTTATTCTGAATAGTCAGGACTTTACCAACAGCAGCTAAAGCTGATTTTGCTTGAGTAGCTTTGAGCTGATTCCAAGTTTGGTGGTATGGAAGAGGACAATGCTTTTCCACCAGTCCCATCCCCAGTTTACAGCGTTGTCTGATTTAAGCTGTTTGGGTGTGTGGTAGCACCCAGACTTCCAAAGAACTTGGGCATGCAGACATGAAGCATCCCACCTTCTCCACCCGATGCCACTGGAAAGAGCCAGCAGGTCCAGCCAGGGTGTGGACAGAGGAGCTGCATTTGTCAGTGGGGTTGGGCTTCTCTTGCTCAAGAAGGAGTAGTTCAGGTGGAGAACAGGCACCTTCAGTTCAGGAGAGGCAGACAAAAGGAAGGGCAATGCCCTCGTGGCTGCTTGGTGTCCAGCCACTCTGTGATATTGCCAAATATTCAGCTGTGTGACAGGGACCATATGCTGTGCAAGATGGGACCGATAACCCCATAAGAATCCTCTTTTGGAAAACACACTTGTTGGACTATGAAGATCAGGATGGAAGTAGGAAGGAGATGTAAGGTAACACAGGAGAGTATCACAAAAGATATGGGACTGGAAGGGTAACATGAGACTTGGACATTTGAATGGTTAGCACTGCGTTGGGCTGATGCCGTCCATTGCCAGACTGGGAAATGCTTTTTATAACAAAACATAGAAAAAGACGTCTTTTACTTGGAGTGTGCAAAGTAGATCCAGGATACCTACTGATAGTTCAGGGCCTCTACTGGATTCAAATGCTTAAGTACAGGCATGTAAAAAGAAATGCAAACAATTTCAGCCCAAAAAATCTTCCCAAAAGGGGGAAAATTTTTGATATGGAACAGATGGGTTGGCTTAGCAATGAATGTAGGCTGGATATTGGTAGTCATCACAGAAAACGCAGGAGCTACTCTGCCATGTTCCTCTGCCCTGGGAGGTAAAATGCAGGTAATCAGCCCCCCTGACAAGAGTCAAACTGGAATCAGGTTTGGAGATGGGATGAAGTTACTGCAGTCAATTAGAATCTGGGAAATAGGCTGCGCTTAGCCAGAAGGTCCGGTCAAGAAGGTCCTCAGAGGCTTAACCACAAGATTAGGGACTATAAACTGCAGAGCAGATTCCAGGATAGCAGGTGAGATAAGGTTTAAGCAATGTAAGACAAGCAGGTCAGGATTAAGAGGAATAAAATTAGCAAAGGTCAAATCAGAATTCTGTGAAGAAGGGTCAAGAGCTAAGTCGAGAATTACAAGTGAGGTTCAAAGGCCAAAGCAAAGACTGAGCACATAAGGAGCACTGTATGCTGAAAACATACATACCCCCCACGGCAGAGTCTACCTGTACTGGATTAACTCGGACCAGAAACTCTGATTTTGTGCCGGGTCTCAAATTCTTACAGGGACCAAACTTGGAGGCTGCACTTGTCTTTCTTCAAAGAAAGGACATTTATTTATTACAGACACAATCCTCTGAGATTCTTCTTTTTGTAGACTCTGTGAAGATAACTAGCTTTAAAAAGAAAAAGGTCTGAGGCACATGATGGTAGTTCTTTTTCCTTCCTTGAGGCAAATATTCAGAATAATTTCCAGTGTCAAACCCTTTTAATCTAGACCTTCAAAGTCACCCAAGGGTTGTGGTCTGACTGCAGGAACTGCTGAATGACTTCTGTGGTCTGCATGCTATAGGCCATGATCACAACAGTCCCTCTTGTCACCAAGTGTCAAGATGCTTTGGAGAATGTCACACCTTCTGGCAGCCGCAAGGGCTCCTTACACACTGCTGTTGCTTATTCTAGTTAGTCTTCTCTTTCATCTGGGTTAAAAACTGGCAAGCAGAGAAAAAAGGGTAAAGCCATTGCCATTTTTCTTGGCCTCAACAGGCTACAGATTCATCTTATCGACTGCAATAAAATGATGCTGGAAAGGAATTGAATATTTTGGTGCAGAGTACTTGAATGAGCTTCAAAATCTTGTGTGTTCCAGTTGAAAGATCAACATCATTTTGGTTTGAAAATGCTGACGCTGGTCTGGAGGGCTGCTACCATTATGACTTCATTAGCGTGGCACAGATTCTTGTCTCCCTCACCCTGGTTTTACACTGAAGTAGATCTGTCAGCTCACTGGAGGTACATCTGATTTAACTCAATAGAGCTGAGAGGAGAATCAGGCCACAAATGTCCTAGGCCTAACTCTTTCAGACAGGAAGGGACTTCTGGTTTGGATCCCTTTGGGTTAAGGGAAAAAAAAAAGAAAAAATGCTTTTAAAACCTCAAAAACAAACATAACCTTTCTTTCCCCTCAGCAGCAGGTTTTGCTTATGAAGTGATAGTATATGATTCTATTTAGTGTGCTGGAGCTGCCCCACAATGATACAGTACATTTTCTGTTTTCCTTCTGGGAAAGAGCCGTCTCCCCAGCAATGATATGCGGACACAGTTCGGTTAGCTGTTGAACCAGGGAACAGTGGGTTTGCAGAGCTGACGCACTTTGGCTACCTCTGCCATCTTCCATCCTCTGATGGCATAGACAAAGTTCATCAAGGCAGACATGACCTAGAAGGATGTTTATGCAATAAAACAATGAAGTATTTGTTTCAGGCAGCTCTGATTACACTGAAATGATATCACTAGAAAAGCATCTTTTCCGATGGTAATTGCAGCCTACTGCTAGATCTAGATCTTGACAGAATTTTTTTAGTCTTACTGCCTACATGACATGGGTGTAGTGCAAAACATCAAGCTAAAGCAGAGATGATGAGAATGGCAGAGCATTGACATGGCATGGGTAAGGTCCCACTGCAGAGCAACGGCAGAGCTGGGAGTTTGTTCTGGGTTTCCAGCACCCAAGGTCTCCCTTGCACATGAAACCATGATTGCAGCATACAGGTCTGGTGGTTTGTCAGAGGAAGACAGAATATATCAGTTCTTCTCCAGTGCAAACTCTCTGCTTGTTGGTGCAGCTGAAGATGTTGATACAGATTTCTGTGCAACAACCTGACACAAAGGCTGTTAGATTCAAGGATTTTTGATTCCTTACACAGGTTGGAGGAAGACCTTTTGAACTGCTACTTGTTTTGCCAAGACAAGTGAGATGAGTGGATTGTTAGTATAAACAGTGGATTATTAATATTAATTGATTACGATCAACTAATGGTAGTTCTACTAATTGTAGATCCCAATCAATTATTCTTAAGGAAAACTACTATCTCTGCAACTTTTCGTCCCCATTGATCTAGGAGAATTTGAGGCTACTGATCTTCATGAGATGGTACAAGGCTCAAGTCACTCCCAGACTTCTGTCTGATGAATGAGAGTTGTTGCCTGGATGTTGGTTTTATTCAGTAGTTTGGTTTAAATGAGCCTATGACATTGTCTATACACGCTCAGAGGCTTTGGTAGTAGAGGCATCTACAAACCAGTCAGTATACTACTTGGCAGCCTGTGCTACAGCTCGTGCAAGCCAACACTTTACTACACAACACAATGGGCTGGATTCATCAACGTGATAGCAGGGTCAAAAGGGTAGAGTTGCCAAGACATAACTCACTGCAGTTTAGAGGTAATTTTAGTTTTATTTCCTTTTTGATTAATGTTTAAACTTTGATTAAGAGTTTCCAGGGGAGAACAATAGAACTGTGGGATAGATGTTTAAGTCCAAACTGATAATGCAAAACAATTAAAAAAAAAAAGTCCCCCTAAACCTCTCAGCAGAACTTTTTCCAAGAGAAGTCCTTAATGTCAAAACTAAACAGGCTGTTCCTCTTCCATCTCTGCTGTTCTGTGAATAAGGACTGTCTGTAAATAAAACTAACATGTTGCCCATCTGTTATGCACAGCTAAAGGAAATTTAAAGACAATACTACTAGAACTCCCAAAGATACCATCTAACCCCGTAAATAATTTATTTTCACAGCTCAGATCAAAGAGCTCATGGATATTGGACTCAGTCCATCGGTGCCATGTCCTTTGGAAGAAAATCCCACAGTCATGTGATTGTTTTGCCACTGCCCTCTGAAAAAGTCCTCAGGCTCAGAAGTTCCCTTTGCTCCGTTTCCCTCACCTGTCCCCTGGGTTATGTTTCACATCACTCATGCTGTGGCCGTTCACACCAACCTCTCTAGATGAACAGGGGTTTTACTTTTCCTGGATGGTGCTGAGATCCCCTGTTTCCCTGAGGAGGGTGTTGGGTCACAGTGGGAGTGGCGGACTGTCAGAAACACCTCAAACTTGAAGAAGGAATTTTTCACTCTGAAGTGGGGCTGTTTCTTGTCTTTAATCTTACAGAACTGGCTGCTAATCTGTGCATAACGCTGCTGAGACAGCTTGCCAGTAACCTTGTCTTAGGTCTACCAGCTTTGGGAGGCTTTATGAAAATGCTGGTGCCATTCATACTTCTAGATAAAGCGAAGAGCGCTTAGGCTTTCTCTTTGGACCATGCCATGGCCCAGGCGATCAGCTCTTGTGTAGTGGATTAGGTGTGATGGCATGATGCTATCACACATGGGAAACTTGCACCTGTTGCAATGTTTTTAAAGCTGGCCAGAGCATACAGGGTTATGTGTTATGTTGGGTTATGTGTCAGGTGCGTCAAGCCACAAAAATGTGGAAAACAGGCTGCATGGAGGGGCAGATAAGTGTCAGCTCAGACATACTCATGATGGTCGAAGGCCAGTGCAGTATGACCAACCAAGAAATTGGCTTTCCAGTGGTAACTGGGAGCTCTGTGGTTGCTCTGTATAGATGGACAACTTAGGGTTCACAGCCAGAGGCAGATTAGTGCAGAGGAGCCACACAAAAGCAGTCTTCTCCTTTCTGGTTAAATGGTCACTACTGATTTTCCTCATGAAACGAGGAATAATGCTTCATGTATATGGCAACCATGTATACTGTCATACTGCTCCCAAGGAGTACTTTTTGAAAACCGGTCCTTTAAATTTGGTAGAGCAAAACATCTGTGGTTCTAACACAGGCGTTTTGTGACTTGACCTTCCTCTCAGCTGGTAAGCTTTCTTAAGTCTTTTTTCCCCCTCCTTCTTTTTCTTTAAAGCATCGCTGACAAAACTTCTATGATTTTAACACACTGCCTGTGATAACTTTGATAAAATAATCTCTGTAGCAGTCTTGAGTCCTCTGAGAAGCAGATTGCACACCCATCGCAGACAGCTTGCAGAGCTCTGACAATAGGAAAGTGTGGCCGTGGCCCGAGATATATGGTAAAACAAGCCATGTTTCGTGTAGCCTGTTAAAGCAGGAGAGGTTGAGGAGAACGGCCACACTCAGATGTATTTTGGCAGCTACTTAAGTTTCTCTCTTCTTAGCCACTTTTAATACTCTGGGGATTGAGGACTTGATTTGGTGGACTCGGAAAATCTGTTTTGAATTGCCATACAATGTACGTCTAAGCAGTGAGATGAACAGCAGGGCTATTTGTAGTGCAGATCAGCACACATTATGTTAGCTCTCAAAATACCAGGAATGGAACTGCTTATTTTTGAAAAAGCTCTGCTATACCCTCATCTACATCCTAATTATTTACACATATAAAGAAACAGAGCAGTTTCTTAACATATGCTTAAGGCAGTAGCTAAGTATCTAAAGATCTCATTATTTTAAAATTCTTATTGCTTTAATTTACCTGCTTTAATTTATTTACTGTGTTGGATCTGTATCTTTTAAAAGGGCAAAAGGTGATATGAGTAATTATAGACCAGCAACATCTGCATCGAGTGATTCTTCTTGCTTAAAAAGAACATTGAAAGTGAAATAAAATATTAAGACTATCATGATATACTTGAATGTAACCGGCACAGCTTTTGCAGTCTATTAATAAAATTAAATTGGGCCATAATAAAATAACAGATAAAGGAAAGTCAGTTGATACTTTTAATTTAATTGTTCATCTTGGTAAAAATCCTCCACAAAAGGTTTAGACAGTCACGGTGTGAGAAACAAAGTGTTTTGAGAAAACAGGAAAGTCAACACCCCTACCCACCCGGCCAAACACCAAGAATATTATAGCAAAATATTTATGAAAAAAGAGCTGAATTCATATCCTGGGATAGAAGTTACCTTATTTGCTAATGAAATGAAAAAAGAGATGAAAAAAGAGATAAAAAAAGCCATGTAACGGCACAAAATTATTTCAATGAATGTGGCTGGGGAGAACGTCAGATGGACTTAACTGACTTGAGTGAATGACAGATAAAATTCAAGGAAAGCTATAAAGTAATGTGATGTTGGAAGAAACATTTGGAATTCTGAATTAATCCCATCACCACAGAAAAAGATCTTGAGCAAAAGCCAACCAGCAGTGATAAGGGAGATCTCCAGCATGGGAGGAGGGAAGATCATCTCAGTTACTTGCTGTAGGCCTCATGTGTCTTCCACTGAATCACCTAGACATTGTTGGAAACAAGACTGCAGGCTGAGACTTTGACTCTTACCCAGTATGGCAGTTTTTATATCCTGAAAATCAGTATTTGGGTGTCATTGTGAAAGCTTTGCGTTCAGCATATAAAAAAAGAACTAAAAATCAAACTTATTCGTCAAATGCCTAAGATAGGATGTCAAACGATTAAATGCTCTGATGTCTTCACAGTGATGTGACCTCATCGGAAATACTGTGTTCAGTTCAGTCATCCAATCTTAAGACCGGTTTTAGAGTTTATTCTAGAAAGGAGATAAATGCCTCTGGAGATGCTGATATGGACAGGTCTTGAAGATAAGGCCGTGGGCTAGCTGGGGCAATTCCTCTGATTTGGTCAACAGTGGTGCGTTTCCTTTGTCTCTAGCATGTTAAATATTTAGGCAATGACTGTTTCATTTCCTGAACTTGCATTCATCTTGTTTAAAGATGCACTTAACTGATGTTTAATAAAATATCATGGATAGTCTTGAATTTAATGAGTTGCCATGTCAGATTTCATTTAAATCCTTTGATTTTTGTCTTAGGTTTATAGCCTAAAGCTCTGTGTTTCATTTTGACCAGAATTATTGCTCTAGCTATTGGCACTGGATTGCCTGTATTTACATACCTACAAAATAAAGATTGAGCCAAACTAAATTAAAACTTAATAATAATAAAAACCCCTCAGAAAATGAAAACAACAACTGAGCTCCATACTTCACCTCCTCAGAAATCCTAAACCACAACACATCAGCAAAAAGTACCTTTTTTGCTTTATTACTCAAGGCATGTTTATGTATTTTGGGCCTGAAATGAATGGGCCCTTCTTAAATACGACATTTGTGTATTTTAAAGCAAACTAAACCTTTCTGTGGGGATTATGCTAAATTGACACCCACAGAGATTACAGACTCGTCTTTTCATGTGGAGAGGATGTCACCCCACATGTTTGTTTTTGTATGCGTGTGTAACCCATGCTCCTGCAGTGCCTAAAATAGCTGGTTTGCTGGGGTGGATTGAGGGATAACGCAGCCCGTGTTGCTGGAGCTCCAAGTCTGCTGGTGTTTGCATGCAAGCCTTTGCACGTAAGCAGTCATGGACATATGCGCATGTTACACGCCATATGGATACGTGGCCCTGTTGTCGTGATGTGTGGCTGAAAGTGTCCCGTAGCTACATCCACATGTGGACTGGAGTGCCATACTTGTGCATATAAAAAGCAAGTGCAAGGCTATGTTACCCTGCTAGAAGCCATGAGGCCTTTTGATAAGACAGAGCAAAACAGGAGGTATTTGCCACCCTTGCTGCTAAAGGATTGGTCACAGCATAAAAAGTCTCTTTTTCTGTGTGACTGACATTTTCTTTTAAAAACTGTTTCTGCTTGAGCAGAATTTTTGCAACAGAGAATAAGTTTTTAAAAATGCCTGAGATGATTACTTTTTTTTTCACTAGAGAAATTCTCGGGTGTTGTGTTGTTTCAGATTTCCAGGGCAGAGAAACTTGAGGTTCTGCCCTTTGAATTATGTTTTTATTCTGTTTGGTAATGTCCTTATTTTGCAGCTCTGTATACACAGGTATGTAAACAGAGCGGTCACCAGTACATATGCAGAACGGCACAGATGAGCAGAAACTCCAGAGTTCCAGCAGCTACTGCAACCATATTCTGAAGAAGCAGATGCTCAGGTGTGCTCTGGTCAGATAGAAGCAGCCTGTGAAGTTAATTGGTGCATGTTCCTTACCTTTGATGTAATCTCTTGAGAAAAAAGATCTGCTGGAGGGAATGGCACTACAAATTCTCCTGGCTAAATCAAGAGCCACGTTAAAGTTGTAATCAAGCTTTTCCCCCCACCCTGGACTCTGTTTAACTAAGTAGCTCATGGGAGAGGTTTATTCCCCTTTTATAGTGAGTTCGAGTGGGACAAAGGATTTGTGTGGCAAAGGATTAAGAGGAAAAGACCAAGGTAGTCTTTCTAGCATTGTGTCCCTCTCTAAACCGAAAACCAAAATGGTATATCAAACACTTTCCTTTTGCACTTCAGTAAATCACAAAGTTATTTCCCCAGTTTTCCTTTACCTCAGCATATGGCATTTTACTTTCACAGTAGAAAATGTTATTTATATACTTCTGTATTTTCCCACCCTTTCCTTTAAAGTTTTTCCAGGGATTACAAAATAAGCAAACCCTACAAAAGTAGTTTGAGAAAGTGCACTAAACTTCCCCTTCTTAATGAAGGAGAGGTGATTGAAATGAAACATAGATGTGTCTGGGGCTTACTCTTTCAGGGCTGATAATGAGATTTAAAAAAAAAAGATAAGTAAATGCTCCTTAATTAGGCACCTGTTATGTTCCATCGTGATCAGGGCTGTATGGGACAAAAATGCCAAATGACAGTGACATTTTGCACAGTTTTGAAAAGAGACCATTTCTCCTCACCCTTTGCTTAAGAAACACAATGAGGCTGGCCTTGTTTGCTAATAGATATTTTTAAATCAGTTTGGGAAAAGTTATTCCATGAGGTAAAGGTCCTGTTTGAAGTCGAATCTGAAGAAACATCTGTCACAAGACATGAAAAGAATGATTTCTTTGTGACTGGGAAATCAATGAGACATCTGTTTTAATGTACAGCCCAGAAATAATGCAGCTAGTTCAAAAGGGAATCGTAAAGAAGGCTGCTTTTTGTCTCTTCTCTCCAGAGTGTTTAGGATGGGATTCAGCAAGGTATTTTGCATGAGCAGGACTTCTTGAGTTTGTGTCCTTAACTATGTGGTTGAGGCAGACCTTTTGAGGACGCTGACTTCCAGGGCTAGATGAGCTATGGGGATTCATGTTTACTGGCCTCATAAAAGAACCCCATTTGGGGCTGGGTTTTGCCCCTGTTTTCCAGGCACAGATTGCTCCAATTGCTGATCCTGTCCCGTTCTCGGTGGGGAGCAGGAGCTGGAGGCTGTGCAGCCGCTGGGATGCCTGGCAGGAGGTCGAAGTGCCGGTTCACCACGGGCTTGCTCTTCCTGAAAATACTGTGCCTGGGCTGTAGGCTCCCCATCCAGAGAGGCAGCGGAGCATGTGCGGGCATCTCTGCACGTGGTATGATTGCATCCGTTTGTCCTGCTTGCTTCCTTTCTCTCCTCTGGAGCTCCTGGAAGCTCCTGGAAAACTTGCTGGGTCCCTGTCTCTTGTTTTTCAAGTGCATATGCAATGAATTTACGTTTTCCCTTGCAGGCTGTTCTTTGCAGTCTCTTTAGCTTTCCTGAGCAGCAATGGTATGGGAAGCAGCAGAAAGAGGTTTAATAACAATATACATCTCCTCGTACCGGAAGGACCCTCCCCACAAAACCTAGATACCTGGAATGAGACCTAACCCCTTATTTGTAAGGTTTTTTGAGGACAAGAAGAAATTAAACTTCGAAGACTCAATTACCTCAAGGCACATCGGATCGGTAGTGTTTTATAGCTCCCTGGTGCATACATACTGTATAAGATACAAGACCAAGAGGAACCCCCAGGCATTAGGTAACGGGCTTGTTATAGCCCCACTGGTGTGTGTAGTATGGAGTCTCCTTACAGCAAAGCTGGGCTTGCAGACGTGTTTTTCCAAAAGGAGGAGAGAATAGCAAGAGGATATGCAGCTCTGGCAATGTTTGAAATCTGAGATCAATGGTCACCCTGGAAACAGCATGTTGAAAGTCTGAAAAACCTCCTGGCAGTGCGTGGGTGGAGTAAAAACAATCCTTGGGGTTGTGTGTGCAATTCCAACAAGTTGTGCTCAGCAGGAGGGAAGACAGCTACTGAGGGGACACATGCACGCATTCTCCGGGGAGCCATCTTATCACCCCTTCACACAGAAAGCAGCTGAAAATGATTTTGTTTAGGACATGCTTTCCCTTGGGAAGTGTCAGTGAAATGAATGCATTTTTGTTCCTGTCAGCACGGTCCCGTGGAAAAAAAGTCTGTGGAGAGATACACAGAACAATAAAACAAATAGTCAAAGGTGGGAGAGCTGTGCCCTACCAAAGGCAGCAAAAAAACCTTGCCATTCCCACTGAATAAGATATTGGCATTGCAAATTCCAGCCTGGCTGGTGACAGAACAGGGTCCCAAACCTCCCTGTGCCCTGATCTTGTATTTACCTGTATTGGGGAACGTTGCAAGCCGACATTTGTGGATTGAGTGTTGAAGCAGACCCATGGGAGACCATGAGCAGGAGCCGTACAGCCATTCCTCATGTACACATAGCTCAGTGGTCTGACTTCAGTGCTAGCTGCTACCCACCGGACAGCTTGTAATGATACTTCCCTGGTGCACTGTTCAAGCTTCATTGAGATTTAGTTCAGGGGTTTCCTGAGCCAGTGATGGGTGTCTCGACATCTGACAGCTCATGAAAGATTTTTCTTCCATGAATGGGTCTAATTATGTCTTTTACAATGTAAACTTTGGCATCCACAATACTGTCTGACAATGATTCCCCAGTTTAAGCATACGATGCTTTAAAAGATAACCTCCCTCTCTCTACTTTGAAACTACAACCTGATAACTTCTTTTGATGCCTTTATTTCCTATATTATTGGATATAATGAAGTCTTTGCTCATATCCTCCTTTCCACTTGTAATTTCATCATTTGTCTCTTTTCCGAGATGAACAGTCCTAGTCTTTTAAATCACTTTTCGTACAGACGTTGCTTCATGCTTTTTGTCATCCTTATTGGCTTTTTGTGGGCCTTTTGTAGCTTTGTCATGTCCATTTTGTGATGGTGGGATGAAAACTGTATTTCAACATGTAGGTGCACATAGACTCACGCAATTGTATAACAATATGTTTTGCTTTGATGTCTACTCCTTAGCCAACAAATCCTGGCATTTGATTTGCTTTTTTGATGGCTATGGGGCAGTCAGGTGAATGGAATTATCTAGTATGATCCTAAAATCTTGTCCCTAAATGGCAATAGTAAAGGTTAAGTTAGGATTTGTTTTGCCCATATGCATTTGTTTACACTGAATTTCATTTGCCATTCTGTCACTCAGCCAGTTTTATGAAACCCTTGTGCAACTCCTCACTGTCAGCCTCATCTTTGGTCTGAATATCTGTGAAACTGCAGTAGTCTCATCCCCTTTTACAGGGGCATGAATATGCCGGTGGATATGCGGAACAGCATAGACAGTGCCTCTGGAAGGAGACTGAGAAACTGGTAGTTTATTCCTACCTTGTACTCCCTGCCTTTGAATCGGTTACTTCTCCATGGGATTATGTCTTTTCTTACCTTACTTATCCAGTTCAGATACTCCATTTTTTTAAGAGCCTTTGGTGAGAGACTTTTTGGAAATCCAAAATGACCAGATCCATTTGATGTCCCCTGGTCCACACTTGTTGAGTCCTTCCAGGAGCTACATCAGCATTGTGGTGTGACTTCCTTCTACAAAAGCTGTGTGGACTCTTCCCAGCATATTGTGTTTATTTCTGTGCCCCCCCTAATTCTGTTATTTAGAATAATTTTTACCAATTTGCATGTGCAGCTGTGCAAAGGAAGTCCCACAGCATTAAAATTTAGTGACCTTCCTTTTGAGCACTGGTAACAGGAAGCTCTATGGATGGCATAGGGGAAATCACATTATTATGCAAAGGAAGCCGGTGTATTTCTATCTGTGTAAAGCAAATCACATTTTTCCACTTTTTAGCCTTCATTCACCATAGATATTAGATAGGGTATTGGTGGACAATACTATGATATTTCTGGTTTTGTTGTATTGGTTCTTCAGCAGCCTTGCTGGACTTAAGAACTAAAGCTCTGAAGACTGGAGTCCTGTGTTACTTTTGAATACATCCCATCGAGTCTTTCTTTTTCGTTTTTTTTTTTTTCGGTGAAACATGTAAATAGTCTTTGGCTTTAACAGAAGTAAAGACTGGTAATGAGGCCAGCGCTGAAGTATTAGCTGAGAAATGCAAGACTCGAGCGGAGATTTAAGTCTTGCAGAACGAACTTGCAATTTCTAATGTTCACTGGGTTGTTTCCTGCAGAGACTTCCTAAAGAAATAGAAAAAACTCTACAAAATTAAAAATGGTTACTGTTTCTTGTTTCACTATTTCCACACCCTGTGATGATTAAAAAGTAGCATCTTGCCTTGATTTGCCATCTTTTTTTTGGGGAAAAAAAAGTTTAACCAAAGTAAACAGAATTTCCCCAGACTTATGGACTCCCTTAAAACATAATCTTTATTTGGCTTTGCTTGTTCTGTGGACCTGGGTAAAATATAGACGACACTGAGAAGAGTCTGTTTATTTGGTACCTCAGAGACTTCCTTGACGTGTGTAAAAATGGTCTCTGTGCCAAGGATGCACAAGCCTATGGAGATGAAATAAGCAGAAAAAAAAGTAAGCTGAGTGCTTTAAACTAGTGAGAAAGAATGATGTGCGTAGGAACATTAGCACTGTATTTGCTATATCAACTTGTGCTCTGAACATTAAGGATAGGTGCGATGCAATTTATTTTCCTGCTATTGGTCCTTCATTGCTTGGTGAATCTGTCAGCTAGGAAAGACAGAATAAATCTGATACTAAATTTACAATGCATGGAAAACACCCCGCTTTCACACTTTATGGAAATATATGTATCAAGCCTTTCTTTTATTGATGCGTACAACTAATCCCACTGAACTCAAAATACCACATGTGAGTAAAGCTATATATACGTATGCACATTTGCAGAATCCAGACTTAAGTGCTGAGTTTGTTCTATGGAACCCAATATTTTCGTATGTGTCCTGTTTGTGTTGTTTCTTTTTTTTAACAAATCATAATCTATGATTTATGTTCTGCGAGAGACTATATTTGCTTTCCCCCCCAGCACATTTTATTGACTGCAGTGATTGCTTTAAGGAGAGCGTATGTTCCCTTATTTTTCAGTGGAATTTGGCTTAGATGGAGCATCTGGTTTTCAGTGAAGCCGTTTTCCTACCTAGTTTTCCAGCTGAGCTGACTGAGGTGTAAGAAAGTTAAAAGTTGGGCCCAAAATCATGCAATGGGTCAGAGGCTCAAAGAGGATTAAAGCTGTGGGCCTTTTGACCCTGGAGTCCTTTGTTTAAGCCTTAGTTGGCAAAACGTATCTGAAACCCTTCAAACTGAGGGGAATCTGAAGTACAGATTTGAGCATAGGTCTGGGTGACTTTGATTATCTCTCTGTAACAGTCTCTAAGCCAGTAGATTTTGCTCCCTGCTGTGAATGAGGGTGACTTATCTGTATCTAGTTCAAACATGCCACTTCTGCAAGCACTGGGTTTTACTTTACAACCAAAACACCCATGGGAAAAAGTAAAGGTAAACTTCAGCTTGCCTTTTCTCAGGGCTTCTTGGCAGAGACCTCAGAAAGCAATTGTTTCTAGAGAATTGTTCTCACCTGCCTCCCTAATTTATAGGGTTGATAGGTTGTATTAACTCTTTGTGGAGAGTACGAGATCTTCATATTTGCTGATGGGGTGTTTCACTAGGGTAATGTTGGTATCCTTTTACATGGCAAAACTACAACTCTTTATTCAATAGGAAAGATCTAGAGAATGAAATAGCAGTTAAACAGGTAGGATTCTGCTGAATTTTTTTTTTCCATTTAAATTTAGAAAAAGTGAAAAAGCCCCCTCTAACTGTAAAAAACAAAGACAAAAACAACTCACAGTAAGTTTCATTTTCTGGATTAATCTTCATAGGCTTTTAGAATCATTAAGCATCCTTTACTTTTTAGTAGTAGAAATTAAATATTTTCTGATATAACCTGTGGAAGTGTATGCAGCTTCTTAGTTTTGAAACCTGAATGTTTCAGTTGAACACTTATAGCATCATAAAATCATAGAATGGTTTGGGTCAGAAGGGATCTTTAAAGCCCACCTAGTCCAACCCCCCTGCCGTGGGCAGGAACATCTTCCACTAGATCAGGTTGCTCAAAGCCCTGTCCAACCTGACCTTGAACACTTCCAGGGATGGGGCATCCGCAGCTTCTCTGGGCAACCTGTTCCAGGGTCTCACCACACCCCCATAGTAAAGAATTTCTTCCTAATATCTAATCTAAATCTACCCTCTTTTAGTTTAAAACCGTTATCCCTTGTCCTATCATTACAGGCCCTGGTAAAAAGTCCTTCTCCATCTTTCTTATAAACCCCTTTAAGTATTGAAAGGCTGCAATAGTTGGTTCCTCTCTAGTCATATCTGAACTTCCCACAGGCATTTACAATCTTTGCCTCTGTGGTAGTAGCTGTTTTCCCTGCTGCAGACTTTGCTGTCATAAATGCTATATAAGCAATGAGGTATGGTGCCACGTGCTCCATACACACTACAAAAGCCATAAGGTACGTTGCCCTCCACTAGTTGTCATCTCTTGTTGGATGCCAGGGCATGCACATAACAGGACAGCACTCTCCAAGTTCTCAAATGAGCCCTTGTATATGGGTTCATTTTCAGCCCATGTGTTTATTTGTAGGAGTGGGGCCTCCTAAGGAGCTTGCTAATAATTCCTTTTGGCCTTTGTTGGGTAGGAAAACATTTGCAACAAATGAACTTTTATTCTTGGAAAACATATACTTTGCCATCTTCAGTCTGACCTATTCTTGCATTGTACACCCCTCTGACTCTATAGGGAAGATGTCTTTTGGGATGGTGGAAAAGAATATTAATAAATGGATGATCTATAAATAAACAAATAGAGACCGCTGAAAGAGGAGTGAAGTTGTTTAAATGAATAGGACACCAAAGTAGGATAATTGTTTCCGGGAATAATCCCCTATTACAAAACACTTAACTTTTTCCACATTTCAACTTCTGGATACAATTGTCCTTTAACACAAATTTTAGTTCAGAATACAGCATGAACTCATGTGGCTTCATCTGAAGTGCTATGGAATTTGATTGCTTCATGATTTTTCTTTTTGCAAATTGTTATTTATTACCACGTGGACACTATAGAAATGCATTTTAAATTTATTTATTCAAACTGAAACGAAAAAGTGGAAAATTCCTCCTAGCACAGCCTAGCACTGGGGCTTCACAGAGAGAGTCTTGATCATGTTGAATCAATGTCTTGTGGATTTTTAAAAAATGAATTCAGGTGGCTGACCTAGTGTGCATCTAATTCTGACTGAAGTTAGTCACTTTGAAAGATTAGTGATCATGTAGTCAAGCCTGAAAGTCTTAAGTCAAGAAAAATTCTTGGCAAGAAATGCAGAAAACCAGCTTTATAGATTATATGTCTCCCTTACACATACTGTACCACATAAGAAAAAATCAATTCTGTCCATATTAATTTGGCTTGAGGTAGGCCTCAGTTTGGCAGCTTACTCGATCTAATTTGCCAACTTTATAACATACTGGGTTTACTTATCTTTTTCTCAGTGCATAGGAGGCTAGGATGCCTGTTAGGAAGAATACAAAATTACTGGACTAGAATGGACTTTCTGAGTTGCTGAGTGCATCTTGCAATGAATTATTATAGTTTTGAGGTTAGGGTCAGAATACTGTTTCTCTACTTTTTAGAAAAATGCTTTTAATCTACAGCTTAGATGCATTCATGATTATTTTACACCTTTTGCTCTTATGCTGATCTTGTCTTGTAGCTTAAGTAATTTTTATCAATATCTGCATTTCATGTTCCCTGCTGTTTTTTACCGATAGCATTTACATCTGCTTTCAACCTCCTTATTGTAGGGTGTGTAAGTCAAATTGTCTTAGCCTCGTCCAGCCTAGCAATCCACACCTGTTCCAGTATGTGTTTTCATGCATGACTGGGACTGTATGATATTACAGAGGTGGTTTCATAAAAGTGTTGTATAATGAAATCTGTATTCCTGCTGGACAGAGAAAAAAATTTGCCTCCATATATATCAGGACCACATTTTTCTTTCACAGTGACATCATATGTGTGGTTCTTGCTCCTCCTGTTACTGATTGACTCATTCTTTTTTCTGCTCCTCATCAAACTAATGAAATCCCAGCCTATGACAAAAAATCTTAGGGATTTCTAACTGCCTGGCCTTATGCTTGGCACTGCTGAACGCTGATTTCCAGAGCTCCACGTGTCAAGGTCATCTGATTCTTCTCAATGTCCAGACAGAGAAACTAGGAATTGCTTTCCTCCTGTCCTCTACCACCAGAAAGTGTCGCAGCTTCAGCAGTAGTGGTGGGTATCCAGTGGACCTACCGTTACTGTCATTGGCAGCTTCTAGTGGCATGCTGTCCTGGTTTCGGCAGGGATAGAGTTAATTTCCTTTCTAGTAGCTGGTACAGTGTTTTGGATTTAGGATGAGAACAAAGTTGATAACGCACCGATGTTTTAGTTGTTGCTAGGTA
>NW_008795863.1:3506840-3557252 GCF_000699145.1 Aptenodytes forsteri | reverse complement strand
GCACGGGCTCCCCAGGCAGAGCGTGGAGGGCCACAGGCAGAGGCTCCAGGAGCCCCGTGTCCCAAAACAGAGGTGCAGACTGCTCAAAGGGGTGGAGGAGAGCCCCAGGACGGTGCTCCCCAGCAGGCAGGCAGAGCCCTGCCCGCGCGTGGTGTGGCACCAAGGTTAAGTGTCAAAGCTTGCGGGACCCCCCTGCTCTCCCCCCCCGGCTGCCAGCAGCCCCGGTGGGAAAGCCGGCAGGGACTGGACGGCTGGTTGAGCCCAGGCAGGTGTTTGTCCAACCTCCAAATGGTGAGCTCACCCTACAAATTCCCCTCCAGAGCCCGTCCAGTCCCTCCCCTGCTGGAGATGGAGAATATTTGCAGCCGTTGAAGCTGATTTTCTTGTGTGTCCCCTCCTGCACACCCAGAGCCATCCCAATTTGCGCTCTCGCTGCGTCTCTTTACTCTTTTGCACTATCAGCCGACCCACATCCAGCCCTTAATGGTGCAAATCACCCTGCCCCGTTGCATGGCTCAGACAGAGCTGGATCCAGGTTTGTCCACTTTTAACTCAAGTCCTAGAGAGATCCACCTGGCAGCTCCTCCCAGCCCCATCACTCCCCAGCTCAGCTGCATGCCTTGAGGGCTTACACTTGTTTCCCCAGGTCCTTAACCCCCAGGAGGCTGTTTAGCGTCTCTCCCTAATTACAGCGGTTAACCCCCAGGAGGCTGTTTAGCATCTTCCCTAATTAACGGCAGCCCGTGACAACCTCCTCATCCCTAAGGTGCAAGTAGGGAGGTCAAGGTCAGACATGTTTCTGGGTTCCTCACCGTCTGTCTCTGCCAAGGTCCTGCATCGGCCTTAAGAGGTTTAATTTCTAATTAATTGCTGTCCTGGTTTCGGCAGGGACAGAGTTAATTTCTTTTCTAGTAGCTGGTACAGTGTTTTGGATTTGGGATGAGAACAAAGTTGATAACGCACCGATGTTTTAGTTGTTGCTAGGTAATGCTTACACTAGCCAAGGACTTTTTAGTTTTCCATGCTCTACCGACTGAGAAGGCTGCAGGTGTACAAGAAGCTGGGAGGGGGCACAGCCAAACTGGCCAAAGGGACATTCCATACCATGTGACGTCATGCTCAGTACATAAACTGGGAAGGCTGGCCGGGGGGGGCCGCTGCTCGGGGACTGGCTGGGCATCGGTTGGCGGGTGGTGAGCAATTGTACTGTGCATCACTTGCTTTGTGTATTATTATTATTATTATCATATTATTATTATTATCATTTTATTTCAATTATTAAACTGTTTTTATCTCAACCCACGAGTTTTTCTAACTTGTGCTCTTCCAATTCTCTCCCCCATCCCACCGGGTGGGGGGGAGTGAGTGAGCGGCTGCGTGGTGCTTAGTTGCCGACTGAAATTAAACCACGACACATGCCAAGCCACACATAATCTACTGAAATATCTGTACACAACACACACTTTTTAGGTACCCCACTCTTTGATACTCTGGCTGTCCTCTTGATTAATAGGTCCATCCTTCTGGCATTGCTTTTTAAGCCAGAGGCATGAACGAAAATATATAGTTTCTTGAAGAACTCCAAGACAACCTCCCCCCCAGACCAATTGTTTTGCTGTCAGCACATCCTTCCCTGTAGTTAGTTTCTTACCATCTTACAATTGTTGAATTCAATTCCCATTTTCTACAGCATAGTCTTTTGCCATATGACACTGTAGAAAGAACTTTAATGAAGTCCAGATATATGAAAACTGGTTCATTTCTCTCTTTTGAAAATCTATTATTCTGAAAAGTTCAACCTTTGGTAAACCCATCTTACTTTATACCCCCAATTTTCCACTTTCTTCCATGTTTTTAATTTCTTTCTTTCCTTCAAAGTGTGTGCTAAAACCGTGGATGAGGTTTTGCAGTTCAAAGGCCTTTAATTGTCCAAATCTTTTTCCATTTTTTCTTATAGACAAGGTTTTCCGTCTGGTATTTGCCAAAAAAGTAGACTTAGTGTGTCTTATTTTGAATTAGATGGCAAATAGAATAAAAAAACCAAAATAATCACAGAATCTCAAAGCAGAATAATGTCCCAGTCCAGGAACCAGGAATAGACAAGCTCATTCTGGTCTTAGGAGGGGACTTAAAGAGGCTCACATCATCAAATATTCCTATAATAATCAATATGCACACATATATTTATTAAATTAAGGCCTAACAACTATCCAAATCTGTGCAAAACTCATATAATAAAGAAAACAAAGACTGAGTAGGAAGACATTGATTGTGGAGCCTAGGAGACAACATCCTTCAGCAAACTTCTTGCTGATATCAATGCAGTTGAGGTTGCTGCAGCTCAGAAAGCACTCATCAAACCCAAGTAATTATTTGCGTAGTCTGGAGATCTGTATGTCCTCTTGTATGTTCCCTTAATATTCCCAGCCTCTTTTGAACTCATTGGCCAGTTTCAACCAAACTTGAAAAGTCAGTAATAATCAGAAAGCTTTTACATTTCTGGAAGCTTGGACAGATGGAAGAGAGAGAAATGTTAGCACTGACACTTCGGGAGAGGCCAGAGTATGAGCACTGGTACCGTAGGTAAAGATGTCTTGAAATCCCCAGTGATGAGAAGAGTTTCAAGTGGACCTTTCATCTGTATTGGACAATGAGGACTCAAAAGATGAGATTGTGTATCGCTAGTCTTTCTGCCTGTGAAACAACTAGTTTAAAACTGCTGATGGGGCCTGACTTTTGCTTTTAGCTTTGAGCATTCCCTATACTGCACAGATACCTCCTGTCAAGTGACCATGTTTGAGAAAGGCCCTATTCAGAGTCATGGGATTGCAGGCTTTTGCCCAGTAAGTCTCTCAAGGTTTTCTGACATGGCTGACAGTACCACAAAGTTTTTCAGATGGTAGCTGAGCTATGATAAAAAAAAGATCCTCTTACGGCTTTCAGATCTTAGGTTCCTCTATCTTTGTTTGACATTGTCCAGAACATTCACCTGGATAATTTAATTCTGCTGTTCCTCCATGCGCAGCTATGCAATAGAACAGTTGTCTCGGGAGTAAAAAAAACCATGCATGTCTTTGTATCAGTTGCCAGGTTATTCCTCCATGCTTGAGTGGTCATATTGACAGCAGGTTATGGGGTTAAATTGTCTGATTTTTATTGCTTCGTGGTTAGAATGTGCAAGACATTTAGAAAAAAACCTTTTTCTTCGTTGTAATTCGGAGATGGGATTTTTCTCTTCTTATTCTTCCTGGAGAGGGATAGATTTTCCACCCCTGTTGTCTGTGCCTATGGCACTTATTCTTGAGCATTTAATATCTTTTTTCCTTACCTAGCATGCCACATTCCATGTTATCAGGCATTTGGCAGGAGTGTGGGTCTCTGAAAAAGGCCAGCTACCCATAAGTTTCTTATCTTCCTTCTCATTCGTTTTTCTTCATTTGTGTTTGGCTTAAATTTTTACTTATTGTAGTCAAAAACTCCATAACAACTGTGATTTGTGGCTAGGAGATCTCTGCCATTACTTTTGAATGAATAAGCCTGTAGAACTCTTTTTCTGATCGGAGGTAGGAACGTAAAGGAGCGATTGGGTTAACCAAGGGGATGCTTGGAGAATGGGCTTAGAGAAATGGCCTGAGGGAATGGGATTGAATTAATTAGCTTCGAATTCAGTAGTATAGTAGTAGTTGCTATTACAAATCCGGGGTAGTATAGTTAAGCAAGAGCTACACAAACAGGTTAAGAACAACTGGTTAGACAGCAGTTCTTGCAGAAAAGTATCTAAGGGTTATTTTGTGTCACAATTTGAATAGAAAGTCGCGATTGTCATGTTTTTTCTAAAAAGACGGACTTTGTACTTTGATTTGTAAACTAGTTTTTGCCTGCAAGATGTGTGAAGAATGTTCCTACTCTGTTCCAAAATGGTTAGGATTCAGCTGGAGTACTGTGTCTGGTTTTGGGCATTTCACCTAAACAAAAATGACAGGGGTTCAGAAAGAAAGGAAAAAAATGACCAAATTAAAAAAATTACTATAATATAGGAACTACAAAAAATGTTCAAACACTGAGGTTACTTAGCTTAAAGAAATGGAGACTGAGAGGAGATAGGATTACAGTTTTGAAGTGTTTAAGTGACTAGTGCAAAAGAGAATAGAATAACTTTTTCTCCAGGTCTCTGGCAAATAGGGGCAAGCTACAAAGGGTTTAGAACTGCAGCAACAAAGATGCAGGCTAGATATTAGAAAAACTTTCTAACAGAAAGGACAGTGATATACTAGAATTAATTGCCTGGGGAGCACTAGAATAAAGTCTGGAGCAAGAGTAGCTCAGACAAATGTCAGTCAGGAATGACACTGAGAGGGTCTCAGGGTGCAGAAGGTGAACCCGATAATCTCCTGAGGTCCCTTTTGGGACTGTTTTCTCAGACATAAATTGTAGCTCTGCTGTCTTATAAATCATTACTAGCTTTTAACATAGCCCTCTATTACTGCACTGAAATATCTATTGCTGGAGTTAAACAGGTATTTTAAGAACACAGCTGGTTTAGTTAAATATGCATCAATTCTAGCTTAAAAGTTGTTGGAGTTCGGAGAAAGAGTATAATCTTGAAAAGCATGATATGAGCCGAGTACAAAATGCATTTTGATGTTGAAGCACACATAAGAATTGTGTGGCACCTTCTGACTGATCTGCAAATGACATACAGTATTTGCGATTTGGTTACAGATGAAGGCATTGTTTTCAGCTTTTTGAGCAGCTGAAGAAAGCCCCGGTGAATACCACCCTGGTTCCCCCGAGACTGCAAGCAGGGTTTGGGGGCTAGCAATACTTTGGTTGCTGATTAACGTGTTAAACAATAGAGTTGACAGAAGAATCCTCTAATATTTGCCTTTTATTCAGGGACTTCTGACTAGCTCAAGATTTAATATCAACACTCATGAAAATATTTTGTTCCTTCTCCAGGTATGGGGATATTGCAGAAGTAAAAACCAGCAGACTCTAGCTTTAGCTTTGAGATCTAGATGAAGTTTCTCTCTCTGATACATTTTTGTTCTGTCCCAATTAGATTTGCGTTTAGAGAAACACGGCTATATTTGTCGTCTTTATTTTAAGAGTCATCAGGCATAATTGCTTATATTGCTTCTGTCTGATGAGCATGTGGCTCCAAACCTACATTTATTAACAGAATCAATAAATACTGTAGAACAGCTACATGAATGTAGTACTATTCCTACCTGGCAGAAAGATCAGCTTTTAGTAGCTTAAAGAGCGCTGCTCTTGCTGTGTTAGATTTCCAGTGTCTGTAGATACTTTCTCCCTGTTGCGAGAATTGCCATTGTCCTGTGTGCGAACAAAAGTCTCTGGGCTTGAGTCAGCTCTGATTTGCCCTGGGGTAGGAGAAACTGATTTCAGTTCACAAAATGAAGTTGAAAGGGGATAAGCAAAGCCGCGCTACTCGCTTCTGAATATGAGTAACTTTTCGGAGCTCACATGCCATTTGACAGTGTACAATTGTTGGAAGGGAGAGTGTGTTAGCGGATGGCTTGTTTATATGGGTTTTAGTGGAAAAGCATTTGTTTACAGCAGCCTCACTATAAACTCTGGAGGAACTTTGGCTGCAGCAATCAGCCAGACCCAACAGCAGGTTGCCAGGTCGTGGTAGAACAATTTCACAAAGATGGCTAGTAGGAGAATGATCCTTTCCATCTTCCCATTCCCCACCTGTGCACTGATATATGGTATTTCTCTTCTAGCTCCTTATAGATTTGTTTCACACTTTCTGGGTTATTTCTGTGCCGAGGGGCATTGCAGGCACTGCCAGCACCCCAGTGAGTTATTTGCTTCCTGTTGTGCTGTCTTCTTAACATCTCACGACACATTCATTCAGTAAATCCTTTGATCCCCTTTCACCTTCCCTTTATAGTGATATATCTATTAAGACTTCCTAAGGCTCTTTTTTCCCTAGTAAAAAAGACCATAACCCCTTTTCTAATGGAGTCAGCATTTTTACTTCCATAGGGCTGAAACAGTCCACACATGGTGCAGGCGCATCTGGAGGGACATACCGTGAACTGCCTAAAGCCATCGGGTGGGACTCCAGAGAAACACTGGTGGCTTGGGCTGGTGGGCTCCACAGTGGGAGAAAAGTCCGACACGCATTTAGCGTAACATGTCGCCTTATGGTACGTTTGGCAAGGACTTGCCCGGGCTTGGGTGAGGATGCTCTCTGTTCTCTGTCTCCATGGGCTGGAGAGGTCTTAAACTCACTGTTGATGAGCTGGGTTACGCACAGGCTGGAAGTGGTTGTGGGGTGGGCTAGTTTCCTCGCAAGGTCCTAAAAAGTGGGTACTAGTAGGAAAGGATTAGTGATGTTCTGAGCTGGGTTTTAGGGAAGCAGGTAGGAACAGAGTGGAGATTTAGGATTGGGGGGGAGCAGGAAGAGTGGTTTCTAGACAAAAGCATATAAAACAAACAGCAAAGTTATGAGCAAAACCAAAGCCTCAAGTTAATGGCTTTAGAGAGAAATGCATGCAATCTGGTATGGGTGTTTTTAATAGCACTTTACCAAACCTGTTAACTTTAGTACAAAGTAGCAGCTGAAATGCTTTATAACCAGATGTTTGTGATTAGAGAGGGAGTCCTTGGGCTAAAGGGTGGGGTGAGCTTGTGCTCACCACTAGGTTTTAGTAAGATGGAAAGTAGCTTTGGAGCCTTAGGGAAACCATGATGGGTCATGGGGTGGGTGGCTCCCTGCTGTGGGGATTATTATTTTTTCAGAGAAGGCACATCTTGGTTTTGAGTTGTGATGTGAACAGAAGCCTAAAGCTGGCTTAGGATTTAGACATATGATGGGCTGGGAGACGTAGAGAAGGCAGAGTCTGACAGATCTGTGCTTATCTGTCTATAAAATGGGTGGGTTACCTGTGACTGCAGCATCATTTTTAGGAAAAACAAGAAGTTGCTTTCACCTTATTGTTTTCAAATCTCCTACTGCACCCCTGCCTCTCATGCTGACCTTCTTGCCCGTGAGAATCACTGAATGACCTTCTCCACACAGTAAGCACATGCTCCCGGCCATTAGCTCAAGGCTGCTTGCGACTTTGCAGCACTCTGCATGTCACTGCCACGTGTTTAGCTCTCCCACAGTCCCAAAAAAGAACTAAACCCCCAACTTATCTCTGCCAAAGGGTCAGCCTCCATTTTCTGCATTTCCTTACACTTCAAGCATACTTTGTCCATTATGCCTCGCAAGAGGAGCAAATCTGGCAGTCTGCAGCTCTTCCGTCACCTTGAACGTATAATCCTGAGCAAGGCTGAATGGTGCTTGAAGCAGACCTCTATCACAGATTCATTGGCTTTGAGCACATTTCATTGTTGACTTGTACGCTGCCGCTCTCCCCTGTGAGGCCTGCTCTCCACCAGCAGCCGGTTCTCAGGAGGGCACTATGGGACCTGCGATGTTTTCTTGTAGTCTGCCTCGGTCTAACATGTCAGGCAGCAGGGTTCAGGGAGCACGCCTGCCCGGCAGGTTAAGCCCAGCTGTTACATCCTAAGTAGCATCATCTAGAAGGGTCTAAGTAATTGGAAAGTGAAAATCTGTCTGTCTCACTCTGCTTTAAAAATGCTTCTGCCCTCCCACTCTATTTATTCCGTGTTTTGGTTGTCTTGTTATAAACCTGGATCATGAACTCTTTAGTCTAGGAAATACACTTTTATCCTGTGGTTGGAGATGCATTTCTCTGCTCATTTTGCTCTTTAGTGGGGTGCACAGTTGTCATTTTTGTACAAAAATGATACTGAGGCAGCACTGGTTAAAAAGAGAGGACAATTTGCTATCAGTCAAGTAGAAGGTGGACCAGGATCACTTTATTTAAAGTCTGCTGTTGTGATCCTTGGATATCTGCCTGTTCTTATTTCCTGACACAATTGTGAACATGTTTGAAATTCCCCTCTCCCTGATAGGAACTAGGCTGTCAATATGTGAGGAACCAAGACTTTTATGTGTTTTCCAGTCTCACAGTGGGAGCAGCTGAGTCATAAATGTTCTTGAAAATCTCATCCTGTTTGGAGACTGCATTGCAAAACGTGGCAGACAAGTGAAATGGCGTTTCCCATGTGATCGACCTTTTGTGGACAAAGACTCATTTGAGCAATGCTATGTTCCTATCAACTAGCAAACCCGCCTTTTGTTATGCAATGCCACAAACGTTTCTTTTTGTGACCCTAATTCTATAGGTAGGGTTTCCTCGGAAATGGTCTTATACAAGCACTTATGCAGGAAAGAAGAGCTTGCCTCTGTGACTGAGTAATCTGCCCTTGCTTGCTTCCTTGACAAATTTGCACCCGATTCATGTTCTTAAACCCTCCCTCGTCATCAGCCCCCTGATCCTCTGCCTCTGCAGGGAGAGGCAGGGCGTGCATTCAGCGATCATTTTGAAGATGAATGTGTTGGATAGTTTTGATTACTAATTTGCTATTTTAAGTCCGCATTGTGCTTTGATGGCTCCTATGGGATTTTTCTCTCACAGTAAGGGACAAAGATCTAAGGGGTGCCTGTTTAGTTTTTCTCATCCTGTAACAATACAAAATGTAATCTTGGCCTAAGTAGATACACATGTCACCAGCCCCATGGCAGTGTACTGAATAAAAACATTACCCTTCATACAAATACTTGAATATTTAAATGGACTTAAGGGAAAGGAACCAGTAAATGAAATCCTTCTAGAATATGAAAGTAGTCTCCTATTGCCTCATGCTCAGTTTAAAAGTAAAAACCTCTTAAAATGTCTCCTTTTAATTTTTTAATGCTTATTTTTAAGCTCAGAACAATTAAGAGATTCCCATTTCCAGGCCGGTATATTTGACAGGTTTATAGCGAAAGACCAACTATATGTCATCTTAAATCCAAGTATTTTTCCCACTAATCCAATTAATTTTTCATTAGATGTCTTAATCTAAACATAATATCTAATTCTGAGTTCAATTACTTTAACTGTTTCCTCCTCCCACTGTAAGGTATTCTTGGTTTTTACTTGCCTCTGCTCTTGTCTAGACCATAAACTTGCAGAGATGGAAACTATTCATAGTTCTGTATTTAAGGTACTACCATGCTATTAAACTCAATACCTTTTTGCTTTTTGCCTATTAAATTGGTCTGTATTAAAAATGGTGATTTGTCATAATGCTTTGTATTTACATGGAAAACACTTTGAAGCTAGGTCCTACCACTCACAAGCTGAGAAGTACTTTACTCTGTAAATAGTCTATATGCAGTACTTGTTCACTAAAAAACTTGTCTGGTGTAAAAATTAAGTGTGCAGTTTGCTTTAATGGAATCAAGACTATTTGAACTCTTGAAGTTATGCATGCACTTATATGCTTGCTGAGTAAGTGCCATGGACACTACTTGGTAATCTTACCTCTTAGCTGTAAGGGTGACAGTATCCAGTCCTAAACTGGGGTCTGATGCTGCAGTTGCCTCGCGCCTGCGGTCCGTCTCACAACTCTGAGTAGTCTAGCTGAAGCTAGCACATTACTTAGGTTGTCAGTACTTGGAGGATGACTCTCTGATGGCCCCAATCCTTTCAACACTTCTGCATGTGCTTAATTTGGGATTACTGATGAGTTTACAATGAAGTGCATATGTAAGAGCTGGCAGGATTTGATGTTCCTAATTTGTTGCTACTAAGAGAGATTTCTTAATATACCTATTGTATTTTAATTTAAGATCATTTTTTTTCAGTAATCAAGACATGTTTACTACAATCAGCAAACATTTGCTGTGACCAGGACACTCCATATTAGCAGAAACCAATATGCCTGCAAGAGCTGGCACTATTTATTTTCCTACAACCAACATATATTTCAAGAACCACCACCATCCTGAAGGTTTCAACTCAAGCTAGTGCACCAGGATGAGCCTCAGATGCATAACTTAAGAGGCAGAGCAAGTGTGTATCCCATGAGCTGTACTTTATTACCCCACTTTAACGTGAACCATTCCTGAAAACAGCTCTTTGACCATCTCGATGCAGTTTGATTAGCTTGGTGCGTGTCCTTATTTACCTAATACTTGCTAACTGCTGACTTAAATAGAGAAACAACCAATGTATCTTGGATTCTGACAAGTTTAAATTTAGAGACATTAATGCTTCAGCCTTTTTAGGATGAACGGGGGAGTCTGTGCTATTGTTTTTGTGTGTTGCTTTTTATTTTGACAGATGTAGCCACATACTATTTCTCCAATTGTCTACCTTGTAAAGCCACCTTTACCAGATGAAGGCATGTACATTTACATGGCACTCTGCAGAAACATTGAGAAACATATAGCTGAGAAATCTCTTGAATTCATATTTTGTTTTAAAAGCAGCCCTGTAACTTTTACAGATGGTGATGTCGGGCAGAATTCTCCCCTATTGTGTTTCTTCTGTAGTCGCTGCAACGAAGTCTGAGTAATTCAACCTCTTGTCATGGGTTATGTCCCACACTGCCAGAATGAGTGGTGATGACACGATGATTGTGGTACATGATTAAATGGGGTGTGTGATGATCATCATGATTTATAAAGTGTCCCACGTCCCACACTGCCAGAATGAGTGGTGATGACACGATGATTGAGGTACATGGGGGTGTGTGTTTCTTCTGTAGTCGCTGCAACGAAGTCTGAGTAATTCAACCTCTTGGGGTTATGTCTGTCCCACACTGCCAGAATGAGTGGTGATGACACGATGATTGTGGTACATGATTAAATGGGGTGTGTGATGATCATCATGATTTATAAAGAAAAAAAAAAAGTGAGAGAAAAAGCACGACTGGCTTAGATGGAGGATGTTAATGTGTTGCGTTGGGAGATCTGTATAGCAGTCCTATTGGTTGGGGTTTTTTGGGTCTGAAAAAGGCATTGATTGTGTGGGCTTTTCTTCTTTTTTTTCATTCCTTTTAATTTTTACTTTTGCTGTGTGGTCCCGTGCAGATCCCACTGTCAAGTCCTGAAGCTCCTTCCCTGGTGGAGCAGCTTTGTAGGGAAGCTGGCATCTGACACGGTTTGGTTCCTACTGTCATCTGATTTGTACTCTTGGATGATGGGAAGGATGGGAGCACTGCAGTGCCTGTGCCAGCTGCCACTCTCCTGCAGCCCTGTCCTGCCATGCCAGCTCACTGCTGCTCTGCTGTGGGCTGTAGTTTCCACCTGCTTGGGGATGGTTGTGCTGAGCTAGTAGAGACCGATGTGTTTTTACAAACTGGAGCTACAGAGATCCTGGATGTCTTAGTGAAAGGCTTCCCTGCACTTCATTCCCCCTGGCTTTCAATAAAATAATTCCTTTTTTCTCTACAAAAATTCAACTTGCAAACTTTTTTTTGTACAATCAGCCGTCTCAGTGAGAACTTCTTTTTGTTTCTCTGCTTTTTTTTTTTTTTTCCCTAAGAGTGTACTTAGTGAAAACTGCTGGATTGACAACGCTGGAGAAAAAAGTTCACAGGAAGAAAACACCGTAGGAAAAAAGATGTAATCTCCATGTAGTATGGTTTGACACTGCACCTGGGGTCCCAGATCTCCTTGGTTCCTTACACAGCCCCTTATGCAGGCCATAAGGTCTGGTGCTTTGCATCCATTAGTATATCTGCTCTCACAGTAGTTGTGAAGAAAGGTAAGCATTACTGTGAATTTACAGACTGGAAACAGACCTTGTGGCACGCCTACAGAAGCTGTTAAGCCCAGCCTGACCTATGGCAAGGGGAAGGGTATAATGAATGAGGGTTGTATGGCTCAGCCTTCTGGAGGTGGCTGCTGCAGCCAAGAGGAAAGAGCAGTGTGGAAAGAAGGTGACAATCAGTAGAGATGCTGGTGTGGGGTGAGAGGTATCCAAACATCCCATTATGGCTCAGTTTGTGCTTTCCACCCACTGCTGGGCAGGGATTGTGTGTGTGAGCATCTCAGGGTGCAGGCAGGGGAGCTGCAGGTGAATAGGCTTAGTCTGGAATCACTCTAGGGTAGCCTTGAATACGTCCTGCTGTACAGATGAGCAGCTTTGGGCCTGTGCTGATTTGGGGATACATTTCACGGTGTAGACATGTCCTAAATGTGATTTTGTCACTCTAGAAATCTGCAGAAGAGCAGACTTGAATTTTTAGACTGGAGTTTCCCAAGTTCTAGGCTGATGGTTTCGTTAGTTGACTACTTCTAAATCACCGACACCCACTAAATCAATGCGTACTCCACTGAAAAGTGCTGATTTTGGCAACGAAGATATTTTAAAAACAGAAAAGATGTTTAGAAAAGATGCCACTGCATGTCCTCTCAAGAATGACTTGGAAGTGTTGGAGGGAATTAGCTACAGTTTCTTCAAAGCAGATCCATGTGTTGATCCACAGTGCACCATCCTTTTAAACTTCCTTAGCTTTGCTCAAACGTTTGCGCTGTGGAGCGAGAATTTTTGGGTTATTTCAAAGGTTATCTGATACTTTCTGTTTATAAAATCTACCTACTGAATCACTAAAACTGTTTTTTTGCTTCAGGCTGATCAGATCCAGGCATTACTACCTTATAAATATGGTGAAGAGATGTTTCAGTGTGGCTCCTGGCCTTTGGGTTTGATGTATGCTCATACTATCCCTTCTGGAAGAGCTAGGACAACCTAATTCTTGCTTTACAGTGTGCTTCTGCGTTTGTTTAGAGGTGATGCAATGGGTAGAATTTCAAATCATAGAAAAAATAAACCAAAGTAAACTTCCATGAAAGGAGAGCTTGAAAAACACATGCAAAAATAACTCTTTGATTATTTCTTTCTTGGTACTTCAAAGTAGGTGCTGGTGAAGAGTGTGTCCAGTTGCTAGCATGAATGCCTTTTTTTACTGCTTGCCTACGTATTAAAGGTTTTAAAGTCTTGCATATATCACTTAGTAATATCTCTACTATTTAGTGAAATCTCTACCCTTTGTTTTCAAAAGGGTAGAGATGACCCTGAAATAATGGCTCTATGATCACCTGTGATCTAGTTTTTCCAGGTGAAACTTCAGCCTCCACAATAAAGACCTGTGTGGCCACCAAATTTTCTGTGGACTATGGGGCACTTAACATGCTCTGGATTTACCCTAGTTCCTTAAACCTGTGCTGCCATCTGCATCCTCCGCCAGGGGATGGTACGGTGTTGCCACGGAGTGTTTCTGCAGCTGCTATGAGGAGATGGTAGGAAGGTGATGGGGAGAGGGCCTCCACCTCAGCCTCCCCGTCCGGCCTCCTGGTGCTGGGCTGCCGAGAGGGCTCACGGTGGTCTGCGCAGTGCAGTGTGTGTGCTCTCTTCATTTTCTAAATATACAGAATTAAATATTTACCGCAGTGCTCAGTGCACAAGCCGTGGCTACGTGCACTCTGGCCCTCTCTCCATCACCCTTCCATGATATGTCATCATCTCTGGTAAACATGTTGCATCCAAAATGAGGGGCACATCTTTTCACTTTACTATTAGTACACAGATGCTTTCTAGAGCAATGAAGGCATTTCTTTATTCTTCATGTACTTCACTATTTATTTTCAGTGTGTTCTTACTGATACATCGATATACTTTTGTGGCCATGTTGTGAAATTTAATTTTTAAAATAATACAGAAAAGAAATCCTTTTGATAAAAGTTAGTCTTGTGATTTGAGCATCTAAAATGTTCTTTAAAACTTGGCACAAGTCAGCTTCATTGCATTACAATGTTTACTCTGGGCATGTTGTTTGTCACAGTGGTAACTCATGCTGCTGCACTGTTAAGCCCTGGAAAAAACTGAGTGAACTCTTTCCTGCAGGAGATGACTTGGTCAAATATATTGTATCTATAAGAAAAAGCAACATTTTAAGTTAATAGTTGAAGTTAAAAATGAGAAAATTGCACACGCTTCAAGGAGATTTTTTCGTGGGGGCCAGATTTTAGGAGTATCATAAAAAACCCCAGGACATTTACAGTAAAATCAGTAAAATATAAAGTCTTTTTAACTGTACCAGGGTGGCATATGGTATCCAACAGGAAGGCATTTGTCTGAAACCACCACCATGAACAAGAAGACAAAGTAAGAGCTGTGGTATATGTGTTTATACAGCAAACTTGGAGGAGGACTGTGCTGATCCTGCAGAGGACAAGTTGGTATGGCTGAGCTGGAGGAATTAGCTGGGGTTTCTGCTGAGCTCTGCATTTTTATTATTTAAGTTTTAAATGTGAATTTTTTTATTTCAGTGTAGTTGTAATTCTTTGCTTAGTATAAGCGTGCCCCTTTCTTCTGCCACACTTAGCAGAGCAATAGCATGAAAGGGAGCAAGTTTTCTCTACAGGGCACAGACCAAACTGGTAATAAAGTCCTAGTTAATTTTTGTTTATTTTTTGGCAATTAAGAGGGAGATCTTGTTTTTCTCATGTTTTGCTGGGGTGCCCACAAAGTCCAGTGATAGTAGGTGTCGCATGAAATGCATGCACCAAGAAACATTTGTTTTATTTCAATGTAGTTCCTCTATATTCTGGAGCAAACATTCAGCTCTCTTTTCTAAACTGCATTAAAAAAAAAATCCCCTTAACCCCCCCCAAAACAAAAGTTTTCCTTCTCAGAAGAGCATCTGTTATTTAGCAACATCTGAATTTCCATAAATAATCCCAGATTTCCCCTGCACAAAGATAAAAACAATTGTTCCACGCTCAAGCCTCCCCCCGTTTCGCTGCCTCCCTGTACGAGGAGAGCAGGAGAGTAGGGGCTGGTGAGGGGGTCTGCAATGGGACCCATGTCGGGACAGAGGTGGGGCAGGGCAGAGGTGGCTGCTGGGTCCCCACAGGGTGGTAAAACTCTTTGGCTTTGTGGAAGACCTCCACCAGTGGGGATTTCTGAGGCTGTTGGGTGTTTTGAGCAGCCAGCCTGCCATGTGAACTGGTGATCCTGCCCGGCTTGGCCATGGGTTGGAGAGGGTAACGCTGGGATGGGGGGGATGCCACCCTCCTCTGACCTGAGACGTAAGACTGATGTCTCCAGTGGGGGCCCACCACAAAGCTACTTGGGACTGGAGGCTTCCAGCTCTCGGTTTCTTTAATATAATATTTCTGCAGGAGGAGGTGAGGGGGGAGCTAACATTTGAAAATTCTTCCCTTTATTCATACACTAGGAGGTTGGTTTGTTTTGGGTTTTTTTAAGCACTCTATTAGCAGGTAATTAAAAAGAGTAGTAATTGAGCATCAAAGGATAATGGCATAAAGAGAAATGAGCGGTTCTAGAGGCACCAACTGCTTCATAAACTCATGAAATTAATGAAATTCTGCTTTCGGCTCCCTTCCGTAATGATACTGTATTCTTAACACATGAATATACAGCTTGAGAAACAACTTCCTTTAAGAGCTTTGTTTGTTCCCCTTGCCAGAATGTATTTTGTTTTTTATGCTTGGCTAAAGTTGCTGACAAATTAAACCATGCCTTCAGCTAGCTTAATTTTCCCCCCCAAATTATGATTATTATTTAATTGCAAACTGTCAGGATGCTTAAATTTCTTCAGTGATTCAGTAAACAAGGACACCACTTTTTCCATTAAGGCCTTGGGATGGCTATTTAATATATCTTATATGTATACAAGAAAATCAGTTTATCTGGGCTAACAGCTTGAGAAACAACTTCCTTTAAGAGCTTTGTTTGTTCCCCTTGCCAGAATGTATTTTGTTTTTTATGCTTGGCTAAAGTTGCTGACAAATTAAACCATGCCTTCAGCTAGCTTAATTTTCCCCCCAAATTATGATTATTATTTAATTGCAAACTGTCAGGATGCTTAAATTTCTTCATGATTCAGTAAAACAAGGACACCACTTTTTCCATTAAGGCCTTGGGATGGCTATTTAATATATCTTATATGTATACAAGAAAATCAGTTTATCTGGGCTAAGGTGCCATTTCACAGTGAAGCTCATTTTTCCTTGCATTGACCTTGTCCTATGATTATTTCTCTTCCATTCTGTCACAGGTGATCGCTCCAGACGTCTTTTCTATGCTTTGAAAATCCTGCAAAAATTAATTTCATTATTAGTCTCAATATTACTCCTTGACTCTTTAGCGGATCCCTCACCTGCTGACAGCTCTGGTGGGTCTTTTTGGGGCCGCAGAACTGATCTTCCAACTTACTTCCATTGGCACCAATTTTCTTTTAAGTGTGAGCTATTGTGCACTGAATAGAGCCTGGACGAGCATGCCTGTTCAGTATTTGCAGTTGGTTTGCTTAAAGAACAGCAGGAATTAATCCTGAGGTTAAGGGCTGGATGGAACGGCTGGTGGAGGCTGCATTTATGTGTACGAAAATCTTGCTGTTGCAGCCCAAGCCCTGTAAGGGAAATGTGTACAGAGAATGACATTCACTTTGCATCCTAACATGGCAGAGTGATGTCATCCCACTGTCAACTGCTGAAGTTGATTTGATTTGAATTCAACAGAACCTTAGAAATGCTTTTATACTGCTGCTCTGATATTTTTATATCATCTTAAAAAACTTCATATACTGATTCTTGGTTGTTTCATTTTCTTTACGGTTTAATGACAGTGAAATAATTGGCTGTGATATGCAAAAAGAAAGCAAGAATATCTTAAACAGAGTACTTTAGCCCCTTTGAATACTCTCTATCTGCTTTTAAAACTTATGTACCCATACATAAATTAAATAAAAATCATAAATTCTTATAAACTGAAGTTACCCAAGCTCAGCAAGGAAGTTTTGACTTTCTATGCTAGCCTTTGTTCTCGCCAATGTGACTGACTGCTCAGAAAAACTAATTATTTTGCACTGGTACCTGAAATGCATCTTTGAATAGGACCCCTAGTCTCCTGTTAGCCAGACCAGCTTTTTATCTCTTGGGTCCTGCTGCTTCTCTAAATAGTTCTCTTTAATCTGAAGAACTTGTTTTTCTAGAGGAAGAGATTTCATGGAGGGATCCAGGAGCTACCAGCGCTCAGCTGGACTCAGAGCCCTTGCAGTGTGCAGGATCAGCAGCAGTGGGTGAGGAACTCTCTGATGCTGTGAGTTAAGATGGGAGGAAAAGATTATGAAGCCTTCCCTTACCCCAGGCTTTGAGCAACAATACTTCTCATTCTGCACCATCCCAGAGGGTGGTGGGATGTGATACAGTGGCTCTCCTTCCGTTCCTGTTGTAAAAGCTCACCAAGAAGCAGTTTGCTGAGAAAAGTATTGTTTCTCTGAAAAACCTGACATGTTATTAGAAATACTATTATTTTAAAGCATCAGCCACCTTCATGGTTGCTTAGTTGTTTCCCTTCCCCCCTGCCCTAATCCCCAAAAGTGACTATGATCTTAAAGATGAGCACTGTTTTTCTTCAGCAGCACCTGTGGCTTCAGTCAGCTTATTTGGATTTTTGCGTGACATCAGTTGCTGAGGTTTTGGTGTAACTTATCAATATATAAAAAGAAATTCAAGGTTTTGGCTTGGACATGTGAATGGCCTGAGATCTAATTACCAGAGAGACTGCTCTTTTCCCCTCCGTGATGCTGCTGTGGGAACTGGCAGATATGACCAAGCAAGTGCCCTTTCCACAGACGGGTAGTCTTCTGGCTGTTTGTCATCTTCCCCACCGAGTTTTATAACCTTCCCGGTGAGCTTCAAAGTCTTATCCTTTCTCAGGGCCTTGCAGAGGGGGATGGCTGGCTGTTGGCTTTACTGGGCTTTAGATCAGGAACCATGCCCAGAGTCGTCTTCTTGAGCGTCCTAGTCTTCCACGGTGGTGAAAGCCACGAAGCTTTGTTGTGATGCAAAAGGTGTATTGATGGAGTCTGCATCAAATGTCTCATGTACAGCGTCTAAAGCAGTAAAGAGGTAGAGGTGGTTAATGTGTGCAGCTGAACATAGGAGGTGTACACGTGTACCTGTGCCGATGCCTTCCTCTGAACATCCTGCAAAGGGGGGGACGCATCAGAGTTGTACAAATATACAAATTTGGGAAGATCCTTGGTCAAGAAAGTTCCTCTATTAAGGTGAAAGAGAAAAGATGGGTGGAAGATAGTCCATGCCCACCCCAGCCCTGCTAGCTCTTCCAGGTGGTGAAGCTTTGGTGAGCCATGGGGGCCGACCTGTTTGCTGAAAGGTAAATCCTGGCACACGTGTGGGTACAGGATGAATGACCTTTTATCAGCAGAAGTGCTGCAGCTAGGAGCTTATGCAGCCAGCAGCTTGTGCATTGTAACAGCTCAAGCTCTGATCCACCTCCACTGCCAGCAGTGCTGGGGCTCTCATAGCGTGTGTGCAAGTCACCCTGTCAAGGTACCAAACACAAAGCACCCCATGAATGTGCTGGCATCAGTGCTTTCTTGGGCAAGAGGCTTGGAGCAGAAAAAAGTGCCCATGAACCCTCACTTTGCAGCACTGCCAGCAGCTGTCCCTCTTTGGGTACAGGCACGCACTCACAGTAAAAGCCTAGTGAGCTGGAGGGCACTAAGGAACGGCAGGCTGCTGTGCAGAGGACGGCATACTGTGCAGCTGGAAGGGAGGAAAGTGTAAGGAAAGAGAGAAGGGATGGAGGTGGATTATGACACTAAACCACACAGAACTCAAGTCCTCAAGTGCAGGCTTGGCTGTAGCAAAGATGTATCTTAATCTTTGTCCAATATTTGAGCCCACCCAGAACAGACTCTTTCATGAGGTTTGAAAATGTTCCACTGCTTTATTATGAATGAAAAAAAATGCTGTTCTGCTCAAACACACCCTCTTCTTACAGGAGATATATGCTGTTAATTTATGCTAATGGGTGAAAATATTTGTCTGTTTTGCTTTGAAAACAAATGCTGAGACTGTATGATAGAGGTCCTTTTTGTAGCTGTGACTTCCCCAGCGAAAACTGAAATTGTGATAAACTTTCTGTGAGAATCTTTTCTGAAAAGCCTTCCATCTATATTTTCTTTTCTGTGCCCTCCCCAAAACAAAGCCGCACAGACTTGGTTTGCTTGGCTAGGATTCAGCTCAGCTTTTGATTTTTTATGGCATTTACATGAATTCTGTACTTGTGTGTTTCATTCACACAGCTTAAGAGCCCTGAGGAGGGATGGAGGGGTATGTCCACCCACTGTTCAGCTACTGAACGCATGAACAGTCCCTCACTATCTGGCATGTAGGCTGGAAAACATTAAGATCCTCATGCAATCTACCATGCTTTGTATAGTTAAACCCTTCTCTGCTTCTGCTCCTTGGATTTATAACACAGCCTGCTCCTGAGAAGAAAATTGATGTCAGAGAAAAGGGCGATGGGGTAGGACAGCATCCTGCCAAATCTGCTTAGCTTGTGCAGTAGGAGGCCAGGAGGCAGTGTCGACTGCAGGTCTGAAGAATGTCCTGTGCAGCCAAGCCCTGTTAAAAGCCTGTCAGAATTTGTGACATGGCTGCTAAGGAGAATAAGGAGCAATCCTGAGGAATAAAACCCAGGAACTGGTGATGTTAAAGTGCAAGCAATGCAAAAGAGAGAAACATTTTCTCTCTGGTTTCTAAAGGTGAGGCTTGCTGCCACGGCTCTGCCCCTCACGGCTAATCGCATCTGTCCCCCAACAGCATCTTTGCACTGCTTCCCTCCTCCTGAGCTACATCAGGGAGTGAAAACGATGCAAAACTAACTCTCCCTCCTGCTGTCCCCCCCACCCCCCGAAGTGCCAGTACTTCTCTGCTGGCCTCCCTAAGCAAGCCAGGGCAGCCTGCGGCCAGAGGGGCCGAGTGCCAGTGCAAGGGGAAGGGGGAGCACAAGGAGACTGAGAAAACGGTGGTTTTCTGGGAGTCTCAAGCTCAGCTACTGGGGCAGTATTTTACATATTTATTTATCTACTCAAGGTTGTCTTCTAGATTTTGCTGTCTTGGAAATCATTTGGTCTCATGTTTCTCTTCTGTGACAGTACCAGACTATCTCTCTCTTTTGTACTACCTTTCCAAGATCCTCAGACAAAGGCTTCATGAAAAAGGACTGGGTTTTGGAGGTTTACACAGACCCTCCTAAGCACCATGCACTGACTGGAGGGCTTGCAGGATTGGCTTTTTCTAACAGGTAGGGTTTTCTCTGCTCTGCTGACCAGCTGTAGTTGGTGTGCAGTTGCAGAGCCTAACCCAGTGCTGTCTCCTGCAGTGGAGATAAAAATATGTAAGACATCTGTGTCAGTAAAATGCCTTGACAGGAATTCTTCCATTGCTGCCTCTGACTGAAGTGGCACTGGCAAAAATCACAGCCAGATCAGGATACATGTGGAAGATTGTGTCAGCCTGGGTTGGACCTACCTCAGCCCCGTTCTCGGTGGATGCAAATATTGTAGGAGCTTCACTGAGTTTGGTGGAGCAAATATTTAGAAATAGAGTTGCTTTAAGTTCTCTGAGGTGCTGCTAAAGCTCATGTTGCAAAAGTTTGCCGTTTACCAGAATCTTGAATGACTTTAAGGCTCCCAGGAGCTCTCTCACCTCTTCTGTAATGGAGACCTTTGCAGGCAGAGATGCCCACTGAATTTCTGCCAAGAACAACTTTCCTACCTCCAGTACATGCGCGGCAGGGAGGAGAGGGCACCTGGAGTGCTGGTGCTCCTGTCTCTGGCTGAGGTACCAGCAAGGTTGTGCTCGTTTATCTCTGACTTAGTGCACGTGAGAGCAACGAAGGGGAATATCTGAGGTTCTTGTATCTGGCCCCTGTTTGCCTTCTAGGCAAATACCAAGTTCAAGGGGGGTAAAACCTCCTTTCGTCATAGGCAGTACCCCATTTCCTGCATAACCCATTTCCTACACGTCCCCTGTTGGGGCTCATCGTTCCAGGCTTTACTCAGCGGTAAAAAGGAGCGTATGTATAATCACTCGCAGGTGCTCAGAGCCAATGTTGCTGCAGAGGCTGGCTCCTCGCGGCAGGTCGGGCAGGGCTTGGCAGTTTGTGTTACTGAACGTGGTTAAGCCTCCAGTTAAGGCTATGGCTGTGACACAGGGAGACTCCACATGTTTTCACTCTTGCTCTTTGGTGAGGACGGCCGCACGGGTAGCATCCCGGGCTCTGTAAAGCTCAAAGGATCAGTTTATTTTTCTTTCTACTTACATGTAGTTCATTTTCCAGAAGGAGTTTCTGCTTCTCTCCCGCAGCACTGGAGTACTTACTAAGAGCCAGTGCCTTGACTGATCTACTCCCGTGGTCCCAAAGGCTTAGTGGTCCGCAGTAGGGCGATTCAGTTTTCTGCAGTGAAAACAGAAGCTACGACTGAAAGAGAGCAAGGGCATAAGCTCTTTTGGCTACCACAGATCTGGGTGATTATTGAGCAGTGAACTAGTACTGAAGCAGCAAGTTTCAGGGTTTCTCAGAGCTCAGGAGAACCTTTGGTATATGTAACGGCCACGTTTATGCAAGTATTGCAGCTTGTTGCACCTTCTGTGCAAAAAGATGCGGCTGTGCCTAATTGTTGCAGTGTCATTTCTAAGTCTTAGGGGTGCTTAAATTCTGGCAAACACACAACTTAGTGATTGTTAGTCTCCTTCAAAATGATGTGCAAGAAAATAAAGAACAATAGACAATTTGCTGTCTTTTGTGCAGAGGAGGTGGGGGAGAGCAGCTGAATATGTTATCCTGCTTCTCCACATGATCTAGCTCAGAGCTGAGACATGTTGCTACAACCCACTGCTTCCATGAGAGGAAAACATCTGCCCAGAGATTTCTGCTCCTGTACGTGTGGCCCAGCACAGATGCCCTTTGTGACTGTGGGGTCTGACCAAGGGCAGTGCAGGGGTCCCTGTCTACACCAGTCACGGCAATGTCCACCCTCAGCACATACTAAATGCCGTTGCAATTGCATGTGACTGCACCTCGGTTATATGATGTAGGAGTGAATGGGCTCTTCCAGGGAGTGCTAATACATGGGTTGCAGCCTCCCTACAACGTTGACCCCTACCTCTATCTCCCAGGTAAATTGGTGCTTGATCCCTCATGTAGGAACACCATGGTCAGTCTGATGTCTGCTTGCTGTGTCCCCAGGTTTTATTATAACATCATAACCCAATGGCCTGTGATACTAAAAACAGTTAATAACTGTTTTGTACCTTGTGTTGCTTGCACCTGTGCAGACTGGATTTAAAAGGCTGACAGGCACCCTGTGCATGCCATCTGTGCACCCTCTGTCCCTGTGAATGATTGCACAGTGTGAATAACCCTGGTAGAGAATTGGGCCTGATTTGGGTTTCATTCTGTTACCATAAATTCCATGAATTATCACAGCACAAGAGAAGAAATTATGCCTAGATTTGGCTAGGTTTAGCCACTAGACTTGGAGATGGAGTAAGACCTTCCAAAATCCAGACAATCTATCCGAGCCCCTCCTACCTCCCGTTATAAGTAAACGTGTTGATTCTGTACACCGATAAAGCTTCTTCAAATCTGAGAGATTGGCTGCATCTCTCCCTCCACTGGAAATAACGCATCCCCCATCCCCCTCATCCCCTCCGCCCCACTCAAATTCTTCAGCTGCAGCAGGGCAAGCAGCCAACTCCTTTTCTGAGCACCTCTTGTCTGAGGCTCCATCCAGATGCTTTGGGAGAGAGGCCTGATCAAAGCAGACAGTGCTGTGATTCAGCCTGTTCGCAGGGAGCTGTGAAATGGTCCTGTACTCCTTGGAAAACGCTGCAGCTCTCTGTCAGGCTGCTTTGATGAGGCCGGGCTGAGCTGCCCGCACAACCTCAGCAATGATGCGGTTGTCCCCCACATCCAGGACGGCACAAAGGACAGAAAGAGATAAACACAAACATTTGGTTGGTAACGTGAACGGTGGAAAGGATTTCATTTCTCGGTGGCAAGGCTGATTTCTGAATCCTTTCTGCGATGTTATTTACCCTTCCCTGTTTTCTTCTTTTTTAACTACAGCAAGTTGATGACCTTACTCAGCATTTCCTTGGCTGAATGATACATATAATTTGATGATGAATACAGCAGCAATAGTAATTATGAACTCTACGAGAGAAGTTGCGTTTACAATGGAAAGTTTTGCCAGCTTGTGTTTAGTAAAGGTTATATTTACCACAAAACGCCACGGTGCATATCGCAGCCTATAAACTCCCGAGCATTTTGAACTGTTACCCGCATACAGTGCTGACAGTTTTCTGAAAGGCTTAATATAAAACTGTTCAGCCAGCTGAAGTAAGATACACTTGTCCACACTGTAACCCATACCTATGGCATTTAGAGTCATGCTTTTCTTTCTACTATATATGTCATAATCTACAATCACTGCTACACTCAATTTTATTTCAGACAGCTTTAACAGTGCATGTGAAGTGAGTCTGACAGTAGGCTTACAAGAAGGTCCCCATCCCCAAAACTGCATTACCACAAGTAGCATAAATGCTCACATTCTTGGCAGGGTGAGCAGAGACACCCCAGACAGCTTGAAGCACAATTGCAGGACTGTTCAAGCTGCTGGAGCCGGATCTGGTGGCTGGTGGTGTTTAGGATGGGCACGGGCATTTTGCTGTTTGGATAGTCCCTGAATCACTAGGAGGCTATGGTTAGGCATCTCGACTGCCCCTGCTACTGTTTTGGTTAGAGAGAAGGCTTCATGCTCTGGGATTGCAAGCCTGGCTACCTGCATAAATACTGGATTAATGCACAAGTCATTGACAGTGATGGTTTTTTTAGTGGGAATCCAAAATTCTTTGGATTCCAAATCCAAATGCTTTCTCAGATCATGCTAAACTGTTTCTCCACCTAACGAACACATACTGATGGTCCCATTTCAGCATGTCTGATGTGTGACAGTGTGGTGGGCAAGCAGCTAAAATCTTAAGTTGTTCTTACCACAACCCCATGTGGGCTATGTGACTGTCCTGGGCCTGCCAAGTGTGATGGGAAGTTGGGTGAACATGCTCCATCAGGAGAGCTCAACATAGACAAAAAAAGTGGCAAAATCATCACAAATGTGTAGTTGGGTGAACATGCTCCATCAGGAGAGCTCAACATAGACAAAAAAAGCGGCAAAATCATCACAAATGTGTAAATCCTCATTTTTCTGAGTGCCTTGGTGAAAATTTACGTTAGTTCCCCTTTTGTCTTGGCAAACTTACTCATTCCTCCTAATTTGGGCTGGAGATGTTCCAGATAAGGTGTTTGTGTGTCCTACTTACCTGGTCATGATTTATCCTTATGTCATATTGATGACCCGAAGGTGGAGTTATCGTGAGACATGAAGTGTTTTTCCTCATAATTTAGAAAAAAAGAGTTGGAAAAATAATTTGAATTTTTCATGAAAAATGAAAAAGAAATTCAAGACCCAACTGCGATTATTTTCCTTCCCTTCCAGCTTTCTGTTATGAAACACATTTACTATTTGTGAACTGCTCTGGTAAAGGCCAAGTCATGTAATTCCCGGAGAAGGATGATCTCAGGATATGAAAGGCCCTAAAGTGAATCCAGATGAAAAATAAGGATTTGGGTGATTGGCTTTTATATTTCTCTCCAACTTGCCAGTGTTTGTGGAACAGGCCTAGGTGCTGCTTGTGCCTGTGTGTTTTCTGAACTGGGGCCACGGCAGAAGTGGCAAACGTGCAACAGAAACCTTGCCTAAGCGTATAGGCGATACATGACATGTTAGAAATTTTTAGGCAGATTTTGAGCCTTATGTCCAATGTTTTCTTCCTCTGTGTTTTTTTAAATATTACCACAACCCTGATTAAAAATACCAGGGTCACAAATGATGGTCTGCCAGTTATGCCTCCTACTGCTAGCACTTCTGCTCACTTTGCATTTTGTTAAGTATTGGGAAATGCACCGCTGCTTCTCTGTGTGGGGAACTTTGCTGATATATTGGAACATTTTGTGTGCATGTGAGGTGGGTATTGCTGAATGCAGCCTGTGTGATATATACTATAGCAGATCTCTTGACTTAAAACTGGTCTCCAGGTAACTTTGAAGAACCAATGGGCTACACTGCTATCCCTCTTGCTGCTGGAAGTGCTGGGTCTTTAGAAAGTTGGAACATTCTTACATTTCCAATATTAACACAGTTCCATTCTTTCATGTAACTTCATGTTGAAGTGACAAGTTTGGAGATGATAAAGTAGTTATGAATTTTGATATAATTTCCTTTACATTATCTATGGCTCTCCAACGTTCTGTCAGCTGCAAAGTATGTGCAGGTGCTACTGCTTTTTAGCCCAAGACCATCGCATGGCAACACACACCTCCGTAACCCCACAGATAAGTTATGGTGTTTCTTTTGTGGTGGTATTTCCCCAGATCTCCTCTGTCAGGCTCAGAGAGCAGCAGGACTGCTTGCTCTCCAGCTTTAAGCTGCCACGCTCAAATTACACTTGCCCTACGTTCTTTATATTGCATCCCTATAAAGTGGCAGTTTGATTTTAAACTAGTGGTGTGAATTTTAGATTTTGGTTGCATTGGATGCTTCCTCCTTTGGCTGTTGCCTTCACAGATATCACATGAAAATAGAGTTTTCATTATCTTGTACTGACTCAAGGGGTGACAGGACCTTTGCTGCCAGATGAAACAGGCTCTGTCTTGAAATTTGTGTGATTCTCCTTTATATGTATTAATCTTTTGCGTTGTGGGTTTTGGCGGTTTTTTGGGGGTAATATTCCAGACTTGTTTAGTTTGACAGGTGTTGGACTTTTTAGTTTTCTTAATTTTTTTTCCCTTGCCTGTTTTTTGTGGTCTTTTTCCTTTCAGATATTTATATCCCCATCCAGGAAAGCATCAAAGTCCATGTGCACATCACTTTCTGCTCAGGAAGGTTCTTAAATATAGCAGGCAGGTGCCTAGTTCCCGCTGGGGTCTCAGTCACCTACTGACATGACCAAGCTTTTGTTTGTGTGTGTTCTTAAACAGCAACTTCTATTTAATTTTTCTGAGAGAACTCCCCTTTCATTAATAAATTGTTTTATTTGGTAGATGAAACCACTTACCCTTTGATGGATGATGAAGTGGCATTATAAATGACTGGTGAGACCTGAAACTTCTTGCTCTGCTTTACTGCTTTCGTCAGTACTAAGTGCAATAGCCAGGCTTGGTCACCTAGCCGGGTGCCTGGCATGGAGGGGAACAGACATAGCACAGTTCACATCTACGTAGCTCATCTCTTTTCCCACCAAAGCAGGATGGTCCTGTCCCTACTGCTTATTGTGGTCATCCCTGGCTCACTGCAATTTCCAGAATGATGGTGGAAAATTGCCTCTGGGAGGGTTATTACATCTACACCGGAGCAAGGGATTGCAAGGGTGGTGCACGGCCCTCTGGGTAGGAGTATTTGGTACCTGGGTTGGAGGAAAGGTTGGATTCTGGATCCCGAGGCAGGTTGTTCAACATTCAGTATAAGACATTTGTGGTTTTAAAAGATTTTTTAAAAATCCAGCTCTGAATTTTGTAGCTCTTAGTTAATTTTGTTAGAGTATTATTACATGAGTAAAATACTGAACTCACACTGAGCAAAATCTAATTAAAAGCATTAGAAGATTTTGTATAAGCATTATAAGAAAGAGATCAGTGAGGATAAATTTACAATTACTGTGTTCCCATGCTAGTTTCACAGTCCCATTCATCCTGCTATTGCCTTCTTAGACAATATTTCAGCATAGCTAAAAGCCTCTGCAGCTTGACTAAACTTAGTTGGCCCACGCTGTCTAAGGCATGAGTATGGTAGTGCAAAGGATGCAGACATGCTTCTGCATGCCTGCAGAGAGATAAGGCTTGTGTTGTGCAAAAGGAAGCAAATAGCAACTTGCTTCTGAGGGTAAACTGGAGCAGCTCTGGACTGCAGCAGCCACCTAGCCAGTTTAACTGGTTACATACAGTGGATCCATGTGGTAGCATTCAGCATGAAATCCCATGCCTGCCTTTCTTAGTAGGCTTTAGGAGGTAGTGTTTGGGAGCTGGGGGGAAGATGAGGTAGGATCCAGAGGCAAAGCTGGAAGTACACCAGGCAAAACAGAAGTGAGATGGAGATTAACTTTCACCTTTTGAGCACGATTTAACATTACAGTTCAAGAAAACTGTTTATGCCATGTTTCGAGTGACTGACCTGGCTGCTTCACCCCAGTTGAGGGTGAGGGTGCCATCTTTGCACACCGGGGCTTTGCAGGAGCAAGGCCCCTGGCGGCAGTGGGCTTCAGCTGCCAGGGCTGCAGAGTGGAGCAGGGGCAGACCTGCATGGGGAGGGATAGAGAGGGGCTCGGCTATGGTGTCACTGCCAGTATCCATTTCTTTCTGTCCTTCATTCAAAAATCTCATTTATCTGAAGATATGGATGTTGTCCAAGTGGTATACATGGTTAGCTTTCAGTCCATGAATAATGTGGACAAGACTGCTTACGAGCTGGCGAAATGCAGGGCTTGGAGGTGGCTGTAGAGTGTGTGGTGTTGCACAGTGACACTGGCCTTTCCCTGTCCCCTGACACAGTCATTGGGGGTTGTGAATGGAGGGCTACAGGCACTTGCTCTTCTCTGGCTGACAGCTATGACCCAGGATGCTGCCGAATGGTAGCTTTGAATGGTCCTTTTCTCAGTACGTGGTGTCTGTCAGTAAGAAACCAGGGTGCTCAGCACTTGGTAAGTATACTGACCCTGGTGTCATTCAGGTGTTCATATTCACTTACCACTGCCTGATGGTGGAAAAAATGTAAATAAATCCCACGTATTTTATTTTAAATCTATGAACCACTAAATGACATCTGATGTTCTGGGGTATTTGTCCAGTAGGATGCAAAAGAGACCCATCATCTCTGGCCTCTTTAAAATCACTGAGAGCTTTTGGAGGGAGTCAAGGGGGCAGGACAGGGCGAGAAGGTGCCTGGAAGAAGGCTGGGTGGCTTAATAAGCACTCCTCTCCCACCACGGCGTAGCAACAGCAGCTCTGCCTCCCTTTGGAGGGGATGGTATTTCTACTGCTGCCACCTGCACCGTGGGAGGGTGCGAGAAGCAGGAGACACGTAAGGAGTTTGTACCATCTCTCTGAGAGCTGCAGAATAGGGCAAAGCATGAGGAGCTGCTCTGGGCCACCGAGGGCCGGGAGCAGAGAGCTGGCACGTGTGGTCTGCAGGTTGGCAGTGTGAGAACTGTGGTGTCCTCTCACTGCAACTTCTGCTCAGCGTCTCACCCGGCAGAAGGACTCACTCTGAAATATCTTGCTGTGGGAAGGCAGGACCTTGCTGCAGATTCCTGCTGGGTGTCGGCAAATGGGTGCTCCTTACAGGGAGCGACTTTTGAAAGCTGATTCTCCCTCCAACCCATTGATCTGGATTTGCTCCACTGGCCAGTGAGGGGGATCAAGAGGAGAAGGAGGAGCACAAGGGGGAAATGCAGACACCTTTTCATATGAGCAGCGATTTAATGCATGAAAACCCAGGTGATAACCCCTTTCCTGTGGCGCCATGGAAATCTCCTCTTGTGACCCTCTTACCGACCCCTTCTACATAAAAACTTTTCTTTTTCCTCCACTATATTAAACAACGCATATTTAACCAAGCCTTGCTAATGTCTGAGCCGGCACTAGGGCAGGGAGTTTTCCAGAAAAAATGGGAAACCCTTTCTAACATGATTATTGCCTGTGTGAAGTGTGAGCTGTCTCAGGGAGGGGGGAGGCAGGAGGGCGTGAACAGCAGCAATATGGTCTTTAGCAGGTGTCAGGGACAGCAGAATATAATGAGAATCATAGAAACACTTGAAAGCTTTTTAACTCCATACAGGATTTGCAGGAGCTGTTGATAGGAAACAGTAGTGACCCAACTGACAGTTAAAGAGATGAAAGGAAGCCCTTCGGATTAAATAAGATTTAGGAAATAAAAGGATTAGTGCTAGACAAAAGCTAGATTTAGGGGTTTATTTAACCAGTGTAGTGTGGCATGATGGGATGTGGGGCATCAGAAAGGAGATGAAAGACAAAATAAAAAGACGAATGCGGGAGGTAGTAGGGAGGCGAGGAATCAGCACAACATCTCCAAAACCCTTCACAAATCTTCTTATAATTGAAAATGGCACAAAAAAAGTAGTTTTCATTAGCAAGCCCGGCTTCTTTACATAGTAACAAGAAATGCTACAATGACGAGAAATCTTCTGTGATGGGGCTGTCAGTTCAAATCCCTGCCACAGGAGAGAAGAGCCTATGTTGTCAGCCTATTTGCACTTACAGATTAGATGTCTGATGAGGTAAAATCAGATTTATGTAAAACTATCACTCTATTAGGTTCATAATTCATTGTGCTTTCAAGTAGGTGCTGCTGAAGGACCATTCTTGTTTAAGAGATCTCTATTTGGAGGTCTCTAGTGAAGTTGATGGTAGTCATATAAATTAGGGGTATGCACGTGTTGGTGGAGCCACCAGGCAGCATCTGTTGCAGGAACATTTCATCTTGTAGCTGAAAAACCAGGACTGACAGGTTTCCAGAGCTCAACTTCTCAACTTCTGGCTGAATCATCTGTAGGTGACCATTCATGCTATTAGGGAGGTATAGAAAAAAGGATACAGTAAAGAATTTGACTTGAATGGATCAGTTGTTCACTTAGCGACTCCTCCAAAGTCTGCTAAAGACAGTAGAGTGGCTACCAGTGGGTTTGGCTCAGACCTTAAGACAGCGTAGTCAGGTAATTGTGGATGTTCTTGGCTTCTAGCAAGTGCTAGGTGGAGAAAACACTACATCCTCTGTTCCAAAGATGCTGTTACTCCAAATCTCGAGGGTAGTTATGAACATCTCCAGTGTGATAGAGGCTATCAGAAGACGAACAAATGCACCTTTTTCCCCCCCTTCAAGCCTCCAAAGTGAGATTGGATTCTTTTCTTGTCTAGGTGCAAAAGAAAATGTGTTTTGTGGCCTCATTTTACCAACAGGAAGATTTTTTACAATCATAGATAGTTATGACTGGACTAGGAAGGTTTATAATGCTCAGTGGATGTTCAAATTAAAGTAATCCAGATTTCTTCTGCCAGGGTTTCTGGAAAGATGTTAGCATAGAAATGCTTCTTTGGACAATATTTTCTTTTCACTTGTTCTGTTATCATACAGGAATGCTAATAGGGTTAGCAAATAGCTAATAGGGTTAACAAAAAAATTAAAAAGTTAGGAAATGTCTTTATTTACGTTTCTTGGGAACTTCATGGTTTGATCCCTAGGATGGCCCACAGTAGATTTTTCACTGAACTCTGACCTGCTTAAGAAATCTAGATATAAATAATGGATTTAAATTTTATTTTTGATTGTTTTGTATCTTTTATACTACTCTCTGTAAAGAGATGTGTGTTCCAGTTGGTTGGCTTTGAATGTAAATGGAAGCTTGACTGAAAATTTACAGGGAGTGCCTAAGAGACATTGAATTTGTTCAGTAAAATGACCTTCAATATACTGACTAAATAAGAAAATCTTCATAATTTTTTTTTTCATCTAAATTACACCTTTCATTTATTTTATTATTGGTTTTGTCCAGTTGAATGAAAGCAGTTAAAACTTTGTTTTTCTTAATAAGCTGGTCACCACATTATTAATACAAAAGCAATATGGTCCCCATGCAGACATGATTTTCAAAGGTACTTAGGTGTCTGCTTGGGTTTTCCAAAACACCTAGCTGGATGAAGTGTCTAATAACTCATGATGTCAGGGAGCACAAGTCAGCATCTGTAAGTGCTTAGGTACCCTTGAAATTGGGGTTTTCAAAGTTTGCTTTAAATAACTTGCAGCCCCGGACTCCTTGACTGTATCTGCCCACTTCCAAGCAAATGCAGTCAAGTCCAAGGGGCGAAGTGTCACTCTTCAGACCACTCTGCAGCATAAGTCCTTCCTGGCCTCTGCAGCCTTGATCATGTCATGTCCTTGCTTTTGAGGGCTTGAATTTACAGCCTGAACAAATGTCGTGTAACAGTAGGCTTTGTTCATATGCACTTCAGGAGGAGGGTGGGTTTACTGGTTTAGTTGATTTATTTTCCCCCCTCTTTTTTAAAAATCATGATGTATACCCACCAAATTCTGTTGCAGGGCACCCAGGTGACACCCAGCAGACACAATGGCTAAGTTTTCAGTGGATACATTGGTTGCCATTAGGGTTTCTGTTTGTTTTTGAACCTGAAATCAATTATCTGTCGTGGAAAATGTTTTCCTGGATGAGCAACATTTGGAAAATGTGTTTTGAAAAAGAGAAAATGAGGGTTTTGATAAAGGGAAGTTTGGGGCATCATATTAAACAGTGCCACTCTACTGCCTATAGGTAGAACATGGATGGTTGCGTTAACCATTATTTCAGAACATCCTGGAACACTAATTTTTACATAAATGCATGTTTATGATAATTTATTCCAAACTTTGAAAAGGTTCCACCATTACTTTCTTTTAAAATTACACTTAAATTGAGTGTGCTTCTGCACTGCTGTCTTCTCTCATTTTTGTCTCCCTTCCAATTAGAGTGGAAGAAATGCTGAAATATTGTTGTGGTGGACTTGAAATTCCTCAACCAGAACATACCAGAGGTTTCGGGAGAACAGAAACCCCTTTTGTCCTGAGCCACGACAGCATACTTTTCTGTTGTCCAAATGTCTCCCTGGGGACAGCCTTCACATGTAAACAATTGTTGCTCACTAGTAACAGGGGCTTACCTGGCAATTCCTGCTCTCTGTGTCCTCCTACCAGCTCCCCTGACCCAAGCACTGCTGCTAATGTAAGCTCGAAGGAGCTCAGACCCCTCTCAGACACTATCCAATATCTTTCTTTCAGCCCCAAAATGAAATTGGCAGAGCAAGCAACAGGCTGTTCCATGCTAATCACATATTATAAATAGACACAAAATAAGACGGGTAAGGAAAATGCATGTGTTTTTTCTTATCTCTGGTTTATTCATTCGCCAAACACACTTTTTCTCCAGGTGATATTTGTGGTTTAAGCTTAGAAAACTTCTGATGTCAGCTTGGGAAACTATAGGGCATAAACTATATGACTTCAGACTCGATGATCTTGAACGTCTTTTCCAACCTAAATGATTCTATGATTCTATGATTCTATTCCTGCCTGTTTTTGTTAGTAGACATTATATAGGAAAATGATTTTTTCTTTTTTTTTTGTGTGTGTTCTGCTGTGGTAAGCAGCAGCGAGGTGGAATGCTGAAATCCCAGCTCAGATGGGCTGGCTCTCTATGTAAAGGCATCAGATGAAGCTTGTTGAACTCAGACCCTCTCTTTCATGAGGTCATTGTGTTGATTGTCTCAGGCCTCTGGTCAGCTTTGATGTGAGCTGCAATAGTTCTATGATCTCAGCCTAGGGATAAGCTGGTGGCCCCGTACTCAGCAGTGGTTAAACACGAATATAAACAAAGTGGAGATTTGCTTTGTGCCAGACGAGGTCACTTTCAAGTGTACCCACAAACTCATAGGAAATTGATATCTTTGGTTTATTGCAAATGTGTAATGGTACCAAAAGAAACAGTATTCCAGGCAAAATAATATTTAATGCTTACCAGCTCACATGCCTTGACTCTGTGATTTCAGTCTGCGGAACAGATCAGACAGTAACTCCGTAAATACTGGTGGAAGGCTTTGAATGTATTGTCAGCTTCATTTCTTACAGATTAAAGGGTTTCTGCACTACCTATTTCAGCCCTTCATTTTCATTTTTTTTCCATGAGTAAGTCACTGAAGTCAACTTTATGGGGCATTAGATAATGTACCAAATGCATGCATATAACTGGATAGACACTTTTTTTTTTCCTTGTGGGTATTTATTTTGAAGGAAGTTACGTATAAACTGTCAGCAGTTCTTAAATGACTGAAGCATTCAACTGCTGCATTTTGGGGAGCAGATGGTTTGTCTGCAACTACTGAAGGATGGTATCCTATGTTTGATATTTTCAAGCCAAGGGAAAGGGAAAATGTAAGCTTACAGAAAAGATGGTGGCATGGAAGGTATTGCTTAAACGTTCCTAAGTACTGTCATCAGTAAGTTATATCAAATTGGGCACATCAGAGGGAATATGGGAAGCTTCTGTGGTGGTGCAGAGGAAGGAGGAAGGATTTTTGTAAAGGCAGGAGACATATAAACTGCTTTAGTAGTCAACTTGAACAGTCAACCCTATTCCTTGGCCTAAGTCTAAGCTGAACATAAAGCCGTAACCTCTGGAGAGAGGCTTGGTTTACTTCTCTGTGTCTCTGTGCTGTGGGGAGCTGAGCAGCACGTTCTAGCACTGCTTTGATGTTTAGCAATTGGGTTTATTTTTTAGCATTTTGGTTAAGCCTCACAAAGTCGTGAAGATTCCCTTTGGGTCTGCAGTTGTTGAAGAGTAAACTTAAAAGGTGGTCTCAAGCTAAAACCTGCTGAAGCTGCTTCCCTGCACATCCACCGTAGGAGAAAAGACCTTTTTGGGAGCAATTCTTCCAAATGATAATGAAAAGCTATGAAGCTGTCAGGGCAACCTCTGAAAATCAAGACAGTTTTGAAATGGTAATGTGTTCACTGTAACAGGTAATGGGAACATTACATCTGGTCTTCTTCAGGATGAGTCACACACTTTTCCTCTTCTAATTCTGCAGAGACTTGGCACCTCTGTGTGATGAAATCCATATACTGGCTGTGGTTACAGGGCTGAGCAAAACACAGAGCAGATGAAGAGATACAGGTCAGTATGTGCATCTATAGCTGTTTGCCAAGATGACACGGATCCAAAGGAATGTTTGAATATCATCCAGAAATTGTCATTCCTGAATATACATCCACTGAGATGTCCCTAGAGAATACACACCTGGTTTTTACTTAACCAATTGCAGAAGAGATACCAGCTCAAGAGTCCTGAGACACTGGAAATTTTTCTGACAGGTCAATGCTGTTGCTGAAATATTCTGGGATTTGGGGTACAATGGGCTGTGTTTTTAATTTTGTTAAAAAAAAAAAAAAAGACTCTGCCTTAAGAAAGAGGGCAGAAAATGTACAATATTACTTCAGCTTTAGCATTGTGGTGAACAGGCCACTTCATTTTTTCCACTTGCTTGTTTTTGTTTTTATCTTACATAAGCAATAGATAATTTTTAGAAGTGATTTCTGCAATGAATGATATTCCCTGCAACCAGCAGGCCCTTTATCTGGAAGGTGATGCTTATGGAGAGAAACCCTCTCTGGTTTCTGAGATTAACAGTGCGAGATTGTGTCCTCCATACTGACTGACTTTAAACTGGGAGGATAAAACTGCATGTACTAAGCAAAAGTATTTCTACCCAGGTCCCTGGGAATATTCCACCTCCTAGGACCTGTTATGGTAAAAAAATATTTGATGTTTAGTCTAAATTTTGCCTTTCTTAGTGTTGTCATTATTTCTAGCTGTTGCTCTTTTACTATCCTAACTTGTTATTCTTCTGCTAGCTGTTTATTTCTAACAGATGCTTGTAGCCAGTTAACATATGTCCCCTCAGTCATTGCTCAGCTAAGCTGTACATACAGCAGTTACTCCTTTCAATTTTTTTCCCCAGCTGAACCCCCTCTTCAGCTACTTAACATTTTCTTTGGTTTCTCATGGCTTCTAATATGTCTACATTTCTGCAGAGCTGACTGAAGTATCCTGGGAGTGGCAATTTGGTTTTTAAAAAATATAAATAAATAAATAAAAACACAATCTTTTTTTAATTAAAGCTATTTATTATTTTCAGTGTTGTAGCTCATGGGGCCTCATTGTTCTGGAAGGCTGCGTAACAAAACGAGAGGCCACGCTCTATGGTGCTATTGCTTCTACGAGGAACTTCAAAAAGGAAAAAAACCCGACAAAACAAAACCAACAACTTACTCTACAGACAGAATAGCCACTGCCAAAATTGTCTTGGTACTTGGTGGCATTCAACAGGTGCAATACCCCTCTCTCTACTCAGTTGTTTTTTCCATCCCCTCCGCAGTCTTTGCTAAATGAGTTTTCCATTAATTAATTCAGTAATTGTAGGTATACTTGGGCTTCACTCCACAGTTTGGCTGTGGCTTTGTTTCACATCGGGAGCCTCCGCTTAGTTTAAAGCTCACGGTAGCTGGCAGCTTCTTGTTAAAACCGGTTGATGATGAATGCCACCGCACTTGAGGTGCTGCGTGTGCTGAGGCAGACAGACCGTTTCCAGATCAAGTCTGCACGCAGCAGTACAAAGCAAGCTCTGGTCTCATGCCTGGAGACTTCCTTGGAAAGTCGAAGGAAGACATGGCACTGTGCGACCACGGGAAAAGCAGCCACCTTGTCCCAGTGAGACCTGGAGCACCAGGAGGGCTCCTCTTCTTGCAGATGGGGATGGGAACAGTGGCTGTTCTTTTGGGATGGCAACAATACCAGCAAGAGCTGCTTCCCTAAGCAGCTGGTGTCCATCCTGTGGCACTGCGGGCAGCCACCCCGCAGTGGCCTGGGAGGTCTGCTGAGATGGAGCAGGCGGTGGGACTGCAGTTCTTCGTGTGACCTTGGAAGTGCTGCAAGCAGGCACGGCTGGGTGAGCCTAACCGAGGACTGCGAAGGGTGCCTGTGCAAAGGGTGCAGTCAAGCTGAAGCCACATGGGACTGACTTCAGTTTCTTCCTCTCGTGGCTATGTTCACATGTGAAAATGGTAACATGGAGATTTGAGGAAGAGCAGACCATAAATGAAAGCAACAATCGGTCTTGAAAGCAACAATCGGTCTTAAAGGGCCTTTAAAGGCAAGTATGAATAAGTAACCAGTGTAGTGGAAAACACCTAGGTAAAACACTTTCCAAGAACAGATGAGGGATGATTTCCTCTGTCACTGACATCAGTTAAATGTATGTGGATAAGCATCACAGCCAGCAGCAGCCTTGCTGTAATCCACAGGGCCACTGGAGGAAGAAAACTCTTGGGTGACACTTCCACACAGTCAGTTAGGTTTTGTTCTCCAAATGTACCTAGACAAAGGATCTGTGATCTCCCAAATGTAAGAATTGTGCAGTCTCCGTGTATAACATACTTTTCCAAGAGTTGAAAGGTTGCTATTGAGCAGCTCCTGTTACCTCTGATTATTTCCTCCGATGGGAAGAGTGAGGTGGGCATTCGCACCCAAGTAGCGCTGCTATGTCAGTATTAAGTCAGGAAAGGTGCAGGAGAATATTGAGAAGCAAAGCTGCAATTTTCTCTAGCATTTTGCTGTCTCCCTTCATTGCAAGTCTGGGAGAAGTAAACAAGATCTGATGCATTTATACTGAAAACAATTTTGGCAAAGTTGGAATCTCTCAACAGCAGATGCTGGAGGTAGACATGATGCTTTACATTTCTGGTCTACTGCATAAGCAGGGCTCTGCCTGCCTTCAGTCCCAGCACTGCTTTGGCCCTCAGATCATTAGGTTCATTTTGTTCAGCCTTCAGCAATGTGGCTCCCAGATGTGTTTTCCGGTATTTCGTTTATAACTGTGAGGAATCTACAGCATCCAGTCACCCCTGTGTCTGTCTTTTTTTTACTGGTGTTGAAGTTCTTTGAACAGGACATTCCTATTAACATCAACAGTCAAAAAATGAAATAAAACCAAAAAACCCTGTCAGGTTTTCATTCTCACCAGGAAGATCTTTAAGGTAGAACTTCAACACACACTTTTGTAGAAATATTTGCTGGTAAATCTTTGGGGTTTTTTGTTCACCACTACGCTAAAACAGTTTTCAGCTGACATCTTACATTCATACGCAGTGTGCCTTTTCAGTCTTCAGCTTTGTGAGTATCGGCATCAGTGTTGTAGCTACAATAGTTTTGGAATGTAAATGGTTTATTTTATTATACCAACTTACGAAGTTGAGAAAAAAAATGAGCTGGAGGAAGGCTTGTATGCCTGAAAGCTTGCCTGCTTCCTCCAGCTATATGGTCTTGAAAGATATTATCTCTCTGACAAATCTTGCCTTCCTTTGTAAGCATGTAGTTGGGTAATTATCTTCAACTATTGCTTGGATAAATGGTTTCTAAGGAATTTGGGCATACAAAGTAGCCTTTGCTAAATTGTCTAAAGATGATTTCTTAAAAGAAGTGATTTTTTCTCTAAGTTTATTTCACAGACACAAAAAAATGGTTTTTGCCATATATATTTCTAGGCCACTTTTGAAGCACTTGTTCTTACAAATTTTCACATGCATAGCAAAAACTGCAGGCATTTTTTTTTGTCTAAGTCATTTTGAAAAGGTGTCACTATGACTTCAAAGTGCCTGGTAAATCTAGATCAGAAAGGCAATGAATCTGAAATATTAAATCATGCATCTCAGAGCACTGGGGAAAATTAAAAAGGGAGGCTGACAAAAAGATCAGAAAAACATAGCTCAAGCAGGACTGTGGGAGTTTGAGTTTCTTTCTTTTTTAAATTGATTTTGTTTCACAGGATCTTCCTATACCTCCCGCTGCAATGAGAAAATAGCTTCAGCACACTTTGCTCTTGCAGGCTTTGCGTTTGCAGACTCACCAGCCGGATCCTGAAGGAGGTTCATGAACTTCACAGCAAGCAGCTAGTCCCATCTTGCCTGCACATAGTTCTAATTGCAGTATCTAACAGTTGGTTTGTACTCTAAAGCGTAGGGTATACCTCTCTTCCAAAAGTATTGCTGTTAATGATGATAACTTTACGTATTTTCCATATCCATATCCCAGTATTTGAATCCTGATTATGCCTCAGCCTCTCCAGCTTTTGGGACAGTGTGCTCCTCATTTTAATCCTGTGCTTTACAGAGAAGCACTGTGTTTAGCTGCTTTGGATATTTAGCTGTGTTTTATTGCACTGACTGCAGAGTCCAGGACAGAATGAAGAATGGCCCCATCCAGTCTTCTCAGAATATGCTGTATTTTATATACTTCCATCAAGTCCCAGACTACCTATCACCTTTCTAATGTTAGTGATTCCAGGCTTTACAACCTTGCTTGACAGGAGAAGCTCTGCCTCTTGGCTAATCCTACCTCTACCCTGCAATGCCTTCACTGAGGTGGTTAGTCCTCCCCTTCCTTATGAAGCCCAACATTTCCTTTGCTCTTGGCTGCCACTGAAGGAGAGGCTTTCTCCAAGCTCCCTGCCATGTCTCACACACTCTCTCCTTGAACCGAAACGGTTGTCAGGTATAAGACCAGGTTATATTTACTTTTTTGCATTTCAAAAGGGTGCTTTTTCTGTTTTACATTTGGTTTTACCATTGTGTTTCTGGTTTTCTTGACCTCATAGTTTGCTCTGGCCTGGACCAAGCCCTAAATAACCAAATCACCTGTCAGTGCTGGCTGGTTCCTTCCCCACCTTTTTACAGATATTACAACATATTTATTAAGCAGTGCACCATTTCAAGGCTCTGGCTGGTGACTGCTGCATAGAGAATTCATTACTTGATCCTATCCTTTGTTTTCTAGCCTGTTTCTGATCCAGCAGCAATTCTCTGCCTTTCTCCCCATGAGTATGTAACTTGTACATATGGCTCCTTGAAAAGACATTTCAGGTTGTGTCTCCACTGTACGCCAGGGCAGGACCCAAATCACTTTCAGGAGGATAACTTTTTAGGCCCACCAGTATGACCACTGATATGAAGTGTTGTCTTCAAAAAGGCTGGAAATCCAACAGTTGTAGTTTCAGACTTGCCCAGCAGTCAGCTGAAAAACATGTACAAAAGCTCGCTAAAAAAAAACCTGCCAAAAATTCAGTTTATGATTAAAAAACAATGCTGCATGAAGTATTGCATTTCCCTAGGAAATACTGAACCCCAATTCTGAAGCATTTCAGGATTTAAAAGATTGGGATATGCCATGGCAGAGCCTCATGAGGTTTCTAGTTCTGTAGCCTCAAGTCATTATTCTGCCACATGGGTAACGTTAACCAGGCTGACTTAATCTTCTTTGAGGCAACATAACAACCACTCTGGATCTAAGTATTTTCATTCTTATATTATTTTGTTTATTTTTTTTTGTGTGTGAAAAGACTGAACTGTCTGTAGTGGGGAAGGGAAAGGAGAGAGGGTTTTGTGTTTGGTTTTCTTTGACCAGCTTCTAGTTAAGCTTTCAAGTGCTGTTAAAAAGCTAATGTACTCTCCAAGGCCTTGTTCTGTGTATTATAATCTCTAATCATCTGTGCCTCAGTTTTCACAGAAGTGCTAAAACCATTTTACCACCACTTCCCTGGCAAGACTATTCAGAGAGTCTTTCAAAGAATGAAACTTTTCATGAACTACAATTCCAAGACATTTGTGAGGCATTTACAAAAACTTGGCATTTAAATGACTGTGTTAAGTCCAAGAGTAATTTTCAGATCTGCAGTATATAAAATCAGTCCTCTAGCTCCTTGTAAATAGGAGCACAGAAAGACGACTGTGAAAAGTCAATTGTCTGTATCATAATTAGTAGAAGAAAGTAAGCGGATATTAGGGGCCAGAAAACAGGTTTGCAGAGGAGAAAAGGTCTCCACACTTGTTTTTTTTCCAGAATTGTATACAGAATTGAAAATTCATCTCTCTAACTGCAAATTTGTATGTTGTGGATATTATTGTTGTAATAAAGATATCCACTCTACAATAAAAAAGACTTTAATTCAGGACAAATGTGATTTCATGTAGAACAAAGCATGTTATTTTACCCATTTTCTATACCAAAATTTTCAAGTTCACAATTTGCAAAGGAGAAAAGTGGGGGAAAGGAAGGTACTAACTTTTCCAAAGTGAAATGATGTAAAATGGAAATTTGACGGATTTTTTTTCCCTATTTCCTCACGAGGAAGACCAGTACAATCAGACCTTAAAGAAGAAATACAAATCTATAGGGTTTTTTTTTTACCTTTTTAGAACTGGCCTTAATTTTCAGGTTAGATCTTGATCTGGAGCTTTTGATGTTTTTCAATTCACTCCCTTTCCCCCACCCTTCTCTTAAATTCATCTCTCTAACTGCAAATTTGTATGTTGTGGATATTATTGTTGTAATAAAGATATCCACTCTACAATAAAAAAGACTTTAATTCAGGACAAATGTGATTTCATGTAGAACAAAGCATGTTATTTTACCCATTTTCTATACCAAAATTTTCAAGTTCACAATTTGCAAAGGAGAAAAGTGGGGGAAAGGAAGGTACTAACTTTTCCAAAGTGAAATGATGTAAAATGGAAATTTGACGGATTTTTTTTCCCTATTTCCTCACGAGGAAGACCAGTACAATCAGACCTTAAAGAAGAAATACAAATCTATAGGGTTTTTTTTTTACCTTTTTAGAACTGGCCTTAATTTTCAGGTTAGATCTTGATCTGGAGCTTTTGATGTTTTTCAATTCACTCCCTTTCCCCCACCCTTCTCTTAAATATGAAAAATGGAGATGGAATCCATTTCTGATTTCACTTGACTGTGACAGAAGTCTTGAACAGTATAACTCTACCTGGTGAAAACAAGTGTATATGAGACCGGAGCTAAGGCCTAACTGTTTTTATTGGACAGGTAGGTGGCATGGGAAGAATGCATGCAAACAAAGTCCAGCACATTGCTGTCACTCCAGCATTGGGTGGAGCAAACATGCTTTTACCTTAGGGAACTTACAAAAATATCAACAAAGCCTTTGCTTTTCAAATCCCATGAATATATCTCAGTCTATGGGACTGTGTAAATGCCACAGAAATCTCATTCTTGACATTTGATTGATGCCAGATAAAAGATCCGAGCCCCTTCTTTACCAAGGTTTTTGTGAGAGTCAGATGGATTGATCTCAATCATACTCGTGCAGGCGGTGAAGTCAATGCTAAAATAAGTCCCCAGGGGGAGAGGGAAGTTATTGAATGCTTATGAATTAGTTTTGGGGTCTGGATTTGGCAGGTGTGAAGAGTTTGCCAGTTAATGGCTTTAGGAATTTGTTCTGAGATTGTTTCTAAATCTTGTGCTGTATTCACATGCTGTGACAAAAAATCATTACATAAATATCTAACACCTCACCTGTGCACATTATTTTTTTTTTCTCCTAACACTTCCAGGTATGGGGAACACTTGTGTGGTTATGCTCTGCGCTTTACTGAGGGGAGAAGAGGAGCTTAGTGAATTTGCCCTTGCACAGGAGTCTGTGGCAGAACAGGAGGCTGAGCCCAGTTCCTGCATCCCAATTTGGTGGTGTAGTCACACAACCAGTGGGTTTCTCTGTAGACATTTTCCATGCCTTGCGCCTACAGTGGGAATTAGTCTGAAAATTTGAATGTTGTAGTTATCCAAGGTAAGACCATCAAGAAAGAAATATTTTTTTGCCTGCACCTTGTTTGATGGAGGTAGCTTCACGACTCTCAGACTGCCATATAGATGTCAATAGACAGCTTGATGTGCATCAATTTAGAGACCAGCACACCTGCTTACTCAACAACCACCTGAGAGATTCAGTGAGTCTTGGCAGTTTTACTTTGCTATTCTTCCATGGATGAGAGGTGTGAGAGATGCCACCATACAGATCTGACAGTAAAGAATGAAGCAGCCTCTTTCCTCAGCAGTGAGATGTTGTGGTAATTTACAGACATTTTAATCCCTTGCTGTTAATTTTGTTTTGGAACAAAAGGATGAAAGATCTTGTGTTTCCTAGAGGCCATAAGCCAGATTGCCAAAGAAGAAAGTTATCCACAGTGGACAACAATAATAATGTAGATATCGATACCAACTTTTATCTGTCTTGTGCTTTGCAAGCTTCTATCTTACAAAGTTTCTAACACTTAACAAAATTTCAGAAGTGCAGTAGCAATTTAAGTTGTGGTGTAGTATCATGACAGTTCTGGATACAGCTCTTACTCCTATGAAAAACACAGCAGGATATTAATCATTCTTTCAAACTAGAGTTGAGTACTTCAGACCAGTGGTATTTATTAACCTCCAAAGGGTGAATGTTGACGGGTGTTTTCTCAGTTCCCATTCCTCGTCTCTACTGCAGCGGTCTCTCCCCTAAAACACCATATTAGAGAAGTCAGCTGTAAACGTGTCATGAGCATATCGTAACACCACATTATATGTAACATTTCAGAGCATGAGCACATCTCAACATACCATACAAGCATCTCATAGACAGCACTAGCGGCTTTACCATGCTAATTTCTCTTGTTTCTACGGATTTTTTCAGCAACCTGAAATAGTAGATCACTTATGTGAAATATATGTCTGAAATCTTTCGGATTTTTCTTAACCCCATATCTTTGTCTGGCTGTAGCATTTACAGTTTTCTATCGGGATGTATTTCCATGGGATGAAGCACCTGTTGGGTCCAGGGGTTGAACCAGGAATGAGTGTAAGCCGCTGATGGGGCAGAGCTTAGCACGTTTGCCCGCAAGGACAAAGACATTTCTAACTACTGTACATCTACAAACCTGAAGACTTAGAGCTCCTATGTTACGTTTTCATATTTATCTAAAGGAATGGCTACGTGATCTTTTGCAAGGAGATGTGAGCTTGCTCTGTCTTTGCTCTGAGCTGACTGGAAGCCATATAGCAAACTAGCATGGCACCAGGCCTAAACTAATATGCCCTGCTTCTCAGCTGAACTTTATTAGCTTGGGCTTGGTGCCCTGTTAACCACAGCTGTGGGTTTCTTGTCAGCTTGGGAGTACAGGCAGAACAAGCTCAAGTCTCTCTACAGGTAGTACTGTAGGGTTTTAATGCTTATGAATAGTACCACCATTAGAAATTTGAATGTTTCTTCTTTCTGTCCTCAAAACAAGCCACAAGGTGAGTTGCATGTCCTTCCATTCACAACCCCTCCATCAGCGAGCCCAGGGTATTTTTTAGTCTTTGTAATCTTTGTTTTGCTGTCAGAAAGTCATCATTTGTGCTATTAAGTAGTCTTTTCCTTTGCACTCCTTTTGTAGTTGAAGAGACAGTGATTCTTCTAGCTCCTTTAAAAAAAAAAAAAAATTAGCAAGCAACCAAACAAGACAACTGTAGGAGATTAACAAAGAGTAGCTGAGGAAAGACTTAGAAATTCGTGTGGAAGAAACAGATGTTTCTTGGAAATGTCTTCAAATTATTTAATCTAGATCTCTGATCTGGATATTGGCTTGCTTCTAAGAACAGCTTGTTGGGAATTTTCCTTGTGAAAACATATTGCTGGAAAATGCCTATTTGTTAAAACCAAACCCAGCATTTAGCAAAAGATGCGGGATGCCTTGGGGATAATGGTCCTTCTCTGGGTTCTGGTTCAATCCAATCTGACTGAAATTGGGTAGAAAACTTCAGCAAAGGTGACTGCTGGCCTGCTGTGAGGAGGCTATCGCACCTTCTGGAGTAGGCCTTCTTTGTTTCTCATCTTTGTGCTGTTTGGTTTTGTAATTACAGGGTCTGTAGTCCATAGATTCATGGCACTTAAGAGTAAGGGGGTGTGCTGCCTGCTGAACTGTTAGCTTAAGTGGGTTCTCTTCTCTTTTGAACTTTCCACCTCTTCTTTTCACACCCAAACACCCGGTACTGTTGAAATGGGTGCTTACCTCTTACTGATAAATTTTAGTTTCACAAACTGTTATTTTTCACAGCAAAGTTTGGGATGAGTGCTTAGCAGTTCTTTCTTCCCATTCAGAATTGCTCAAGCATTTTGGCTAAGATTCCTAACTTTGAACAAGGTAGAGGTATTGGAAGAATAACCAGTTATACTATTTTTTTCAGTCTTTAGCTAAAACTAGATAGAAGAAGAGCTTGTGAAAAAAGAAATCAATTAAAAAAAATGGTTCTGCATCAAAAACTGTTTTAATTTGTTTCCTTATTTTTTTGCAAAGATTTGATTAATGTGCTATCAAGGTATGCAAATTTGTCATTTTACATAAACTGCTATCACTTTACAGACACCTCTGCAATTGCAAAAAATGGTCTCCAAAATGCATTGACCTTATCACTAAGGGGATATTCAGAGAATGTTTTCTAGCTCACAAAAAAAGCAGACAAAAGTTCATGTTGTCCACCTTCATGCTTGTCCGTAAAGTCATGGAATCCCACGGGTTTGCTTGGGGCAGAATCCAATCCTGAATCTGGAGATATGGTATGAGTTGGACATCATTACGCACCAGATCGGTGAGAGAGGGGAACTGAGAATTTCGGATGCTGTCCAATGCCTCTATGTTGGTGCCCTCCATGCTGTTTTGGAGGAAATATTCCTATGGCATATCGAAGGGTAGTGCAACCAGCCTTAGCCATAGAGTGGTAGCTGTTTCCCAGAATGAGACAAGATTGTCTTTGAGCAAATAGATGTTGTTTACTACTGGGAGTGCCATTTTATTTGACTTGCATATTGTTCATTTTTTGGTAGCCAGGGTTTCATGCCACTGGAATACGGTGGCATCTGGAAGATCATGTTTTCTGCTCATAGAGTTGGTATAAGGATTTTGCAATGAACGTCTCTGGAATTCCTAACACCTGTTTTTTATAATCCTATAGAGAAAACGATGAATGTGGTTTTTTTTGTTCATCCTTCAGGGGAAGAGAGATGGGGGCCCACATACCAGTGGGGAAAAAGCTTATCGCAAGAGATGAGAAAAATAGTTCCTTTATCTATGAAGCAATAAAAATGTGTCTTGTAACAATGCAAGGTTATACTTTCCAGGCAAATCAACATTTACAAAATAACGTTTCCACTTTTCTGCTTCTTCTGGACAGATACCTTGTATTTTGAATGTGCTTCATTAAAGCTGATGGAAAAGTGATGTTGAAATTCAAATGTGTTTTATCTAGAGGCAGTTTTCTAAATTCTCTATTTTCTACATGATTTTTACATTACTCAGCCATGGGAAATAATTCAACGGGGTTGCATGGAGGGGGGGAAAAGGAGGCTTTTCCTCATTCTTCTTTCTGTGATTTTTTTGTTGTTGTTGTAGTGGGCCACATAAGCAGGCCACCCATTTGTGTCCCTTGAAGGAGTTTATCAAGCTTCTGTCATTTGCTAAATTCACATAACCCTCTGTTCCACTGTAGTTGCCTCCATAGCAATGGAAGATGATATCACAAATAATTATTATTTCAAATGAAGGAAGGAAATAAATGAGCAGATAGTGATGGCTTTTTTTCTTCATCATCTATTATTTCCTTCTGATTCAGTAAAATGTTAAGGGGAACATGACCTGGGTATCAGACAGAGGACAGAAGCAGCAACATATACCAGAGAAGAACTGATAACCAGGTTCTTCACAGTCTTCTCAGAGGTGATTCCTCCTTCTACACCATTGTTTTCCCCCCTTTCCCAGTTTAAGCATGCTCCCTGGGCAAGATAGAGGACTGAGTTTAAAAAAAAAGAATGAAATCCTAAAATTGGTTTAAAAATCCATGAGCCTTAAGGGAAACATTCATTAAAGTGTGATGCCAGCCGTCTTGCCCCTATTTGCAGTGTTGAGACAGTCTCAGGGCTGGGATTTTGGCCCTTAGCTTTGTCTCATAAGCCTTACAATCCCATCATGTGTCACTGCTCTCATGATGCAAGTGAAGTTAATTAAAAGTGACTGGGTGAGAAAAGTTCCATCTCTGTGGAAAAACTGCAGCACTCAAAGTTTGGTTTTCTTTGTTCCCCACTGGAACAAAACAGACACTTAAAACTGCTCCTGGGGGAAAACCCTGAATTAGCCTAATCTGGGTCTTGAAAACCCTCAATGAGTTTAAGCCAGGTCTTGAATCTGGGATTTCTTCACTCTAAAGAGGGTCTTGATAACTCAGTTGGTTTGGGTAGCAGGGGGTGGTCTTGCTCCGTCTTAAAGAATGATAATTTCTGGGTTTTGCCTCTGTGAATATGCTCCTTTATATGGGAGGGATTTTTTTTTTCTTTTTTATTAAGAGATATTTGACCTCTCTCAAGTCATTACTTGGGACAGTTTAGATTAATAAAGAACAAAGTGCATGCCAGACTTGCTCAATAGTTTCTTTGTTCTGAAAATAACTGTAAAATGTCTAATAATTGACCAAACCTATATGAAGCACTGTGTTACAAGGTCAGGGTAATGGGTGTAGTATGTACATGAACTCGGGAGATGTTTTTTCCATCTACCTTCCCCTTTGATCATAGGTGTGTTCTGTCATTCCACTTCAGTAACCAAACAGATTAGCTCTTAAAATGAAAAATGGCTTGAAATTTGATATAAAAGACCTAGTGTCCAGGCCAAAATGAAAGGAGGAGGGAGAGAAGTAGTTATAAATTACGCTGTCTTCGTATTGTGACACTGGCGGCATAATTTTCTACAAAGAAGATAATCTTTCCTCATTATTCAGCTGGCCAATGAGGTGCACAATTTTTGCCAGAAGCAGGAAAAGTTACTATAAAGAATGTGTCAAGTTATAGTCTGCCAAATTAAACATCAGCAAAAAGAAAAATATCTGCTATCTTGATATCTGTAGTATGGTGACAGCTGGGTCACCTCTGTAGGCAAAGAATCTAGATTCACGAATACTGAATGTGGTGAATGGGTTGGCTAGATGACCTTGAGAAGATGTATTGTCCTGAAATACGTGTTAAAAAGTTGTAGCTGACTGCAGGTTTGTGTTTTATCACATGCATAGAAATAAACATTACAGAATTCTTATCAAATACACAGGAGCAGTGGGTATGGAGAATACTGACTGAACAATTAATAACATGAGTTCTGATATTCTCCGCTGTGTTGTTTGTTTGTTTGTTTGTTTTTTTCCCCTGGAGTCGAGATGCCTGTGGATTTCAGAAATCCTCTGGAACTTATGCTCAGTGCTGTGGCTCTTTTAATTGGGACTGTACACAGTGACTCGTGTTAAAATAAGTAAGCATTGCTGGAAATCTAAAGGAAACTTCTCAAAGCCCAAGGGTTGCTTGAAGAGCTAAAATGTACTGGTTGAGATTGTTGTCAAATTAAGTTTGAAAACATTTCTATGTTTTTAACATGTTTTTAACATTTCTATGTTTTTAACATGCTTTTCAAAGTGGATTTTGTTAGGTAGAGTGACTTTGAAATAATGGATAAATGAAAGAAGTTCCAATGTATGAAAAGATGACAAAACGCTTTCCTATTTGGCTGTATTTTGTGGATTGGCATTGGGGCCTAAATTATCGTGCACACTGTAAATCTCAAGGCAAACACTGGGATCAGTGTGATTTACTTAACTGCAAACTGTCAAACTCTCCCACCTTTATATACAGTACAGGCTTTGCATATTCAGAGAAACCAGCTAGCTGCAATTCACTGTTTGCAGAAAGCAATGGTAAATCAACTTTTCAGCAAGACTAGTATATAAATCAATGAACAGTATATTCCTTTGAGACTCTCAAACCTGCACAGGAAAGCCACTCTAAAACCAGATTAACAGGGATCCTGATTTATGGTTGAATCCAACAGCCAAAGTCTATTTTCAGAGATCTGAAATACTAGATTTATGCAACTTATCTAGGTGACAATCTTATGGCTTTCCACTGGTGCTGTTTATTCATTTTTTGTAGATATATAGGAGCTCAAAGCATGCATTGCTATGTGTATGCATACATACGTTCTACACCTGTAGGGGGTTACTGCTATTCAACTGAAACGTGCAATACCGTACCTGTTACTATAGAGCCTCTTCATGGGTGCTCTTTTCCTTCCCTTCATCCTTTCGCTGTGGTTTGTATCTCTGTTATCTACTGTAGTCCATGCTGGAACATTGAACCTGGAACCCTTACAGAGAAGCAGGTGACCCAGGTCTTCAACTGGACTAAGGAAACAGTACCATTGCAGTCAGCAAACTTTATTTCCCCTCGTTGATGTGGCTCGCAGTACAAGGTGTATTGTTATTGCTACGTGACCTGCCTGCCTGTCTGGCTGTCGTGACTGACTATTTCATTGTCCTGTGCTTCCTGCTAATCGGTTAGTGGAGAGCTGCACCGGGACTGAAAACAATGTAAACAGTGTGGAGGCAAATTAAAAAAAATACTTTGTGAACATACCTCATGAATTAAAATACACTGCATGTAATTGGCGGTCTGTAGTCAAAGGTGTGGAGGTGGCTGTAGAGTTTCAGCTGGGGACTTTTACAACGATAATATGGATATGAATGAGATTTTAAAGAGGGGGAAAAAAAGTTACCCTGCCCTTAACTGGACACCAGTAGTGAGCTCCCTCGTTTTCTAGGGACTGAATCACTGGAAAGATAACTTCACATTCATAACACCACATGCTAGATATTCCTAATTCCTATGTTAAATATTCTTATTCATGATTTCTACAGCACTTAGCTTCTCTCTATAAAACTACCAAATTTGAGCCTCAGAGGCAGAGAATGAGCATGGGCTGTGTGAGTAGGTACCACCCAGGAGGTGAGCGGGCACCTGTCCTTGCCCTCCGGTGGAAGTTGCGTGCAGTGGAAGAGCACTGCAGCACCCTGGTCCTAGGCATCTACTCTGCAGATGATTTATATAGCAGTGGCCTTACTGGTAATGTTTTTCAAGACAGAGTATCAACAGGTGATGCTTATCATGTCTTGCAGAACAGGAACTGGGTATATACAACAGAAAGCATACAAACTTTGTATCTCCAAAACTTAAGATACCTTTTGCCAAGAGTGCAAAGATTAGCCATAAATTTCAGTGCAAGCAGACTGTAGCATGTTAAATATGAGAAAGTTATTAACTTTTAAATTAAAAGACTTTTTTCCTTCCACAGCAGGCAAATCAAAAGACTGTAAAACTTTTGAGAGCAGAAGAAAAATGACTCATGTTTTATTCTACATAGTTGTAGCCAAACTTGGAGGTAGTTTGTCTTTTAACTTATTCCAGTACATTTTTACTACTATTTAGCAAAAATGCTTGTTTATGTTTGACCTAAAGCTGGTCTGTGGTTCTGCTTTATTAGCTAGAAATTCTGATTTGGGACTTTGCCATCTTAATATCTACTTAAATAGACCTGGGCTGCAGGTTGAGTTCTCCCAGGGGCTGCTTTTTGAGGTAGCCTCCATACCTGGCATGTCTATTCCTTTCTTGATCTTCAGAAACCTAAATTTATCTCATCTTTCTGTTCTATTGTCATTTCTCATTTCCCCAGATTTTTATTTATTTTTATTTATTTTTAGCTGCCAAGGTTTTGCTTTTCCTCAGGAAGGGAAGAGGGAAGCTTTCCGAGCCTGCTTTTTAATAGATATAACCACTATTTTTTCTGAGAAGAAGAGTGCAAGTTGGTAAATCCAACTTACTAAGGCACACCACTGCAAGACATACAGTACAGGCTGAATTCTTTCATTAGGGCCAGACCCTGGCTCTATAGGTTGTCAGTAGGAGGAAAGAGCTGCTGCGTCTGGGTGAAGCACCTGTAATCAGTGGGCTGAGTCTTTCATTGGTATTTTCAACTTAAATGTTTTCTGACTTAGAGCTGCCTAAATCTAGGTGAGGTGTTCAGGAGGCAGTTTGAGTGTAAGGTCCTTTGCTGTCACGTCTCAGTTTTGAGGGGATGATTTCTGTCCTGCTGATGTGATGCTGGTTACAGGGTTTAATCCTTTATCATTGCCTTATAAAAAATCTCCCTGAGTTCAGTTGGACTGTGCATTAAACTGAGGGTTGTATGGCTGGAGTAAAGACCCTGAAGGATCCATCCCTTTATTTCTTTGCCCTGTTAGAATGTGTCCCTCATTCCTGGCTGAAGGCAGGTGGGAGGAAAGTGATGGGAAAAGCCTGGAGCTAGGCAGAGGTAAAAAAATTAGATATCCCTTCTCAGGAATGGTAGAGTCTTCAGGGAGTATAAATAGCTTGTGAAAATTAAGAGGGTGTTTTGAAGATCTCTTCCCCCAAATTCTGCCTGGTTGTCACCTGCACAATTTATTAGAACACCCCTCCTCGTCTTCAGATTAATCTTTACAATTGCTTCCCTGTCTAGCTTTTCTTCCTCTGCCATATTCTCCATGACTCTCGCCAACTTGACAATCCCTTCTTTTTTTTATTTGGCTCTCACAGACGGGTGGGCTATCTTTGTTGTGAAGCCAAAAGGTAAATGTCTTGCCTCCACTTTGATTTCTTGGCTTGGAGTGCTGGACCAGGTAGGAGAGGATGCAGTGTATACGCCACATTTATTTTGAACAATCTAATGATGGTTTAAAATATAGATCACTGATATAAGCCGGACATATGTGGGGATATGTGAGTACAGAGGGTATTAATTAAGCTCTTGATTTTTGTTCTTGATGATATACAACTGCATCTAGTACCTACCTACTGTCTAAAACTGCACTTTTCCGCGCCTTGTTCTAACATGTGTAAAATCCTACATCTTGCATGCAAAATTCTTATGTACATTGGAGGGTGAACTGGTGTCCTGGTTTCGGCAGGGATAGAGTTAATTTCCTTCCTAGTAGCTGGTACAGTGCTGTGTTTTGGATTTAGGATGAGAACAAAGTTGATAACGCACCGATGTTTTAGTTGTTGCTAGGTAATGCTTACACTAGCCAAGGACTTTTCAGCTTCCCATGCTCTACCGACTGAGAAGGCTTGCAGGTGCACAAGAAGCTGGGAGGGGGGCACAGCCAAACTGGCCAAAGAAACTTTCCATACCATGTGACGTCATGCTCAGTACATAAACTGGGAAAGC
>NW_008795863.1:3473953-3506651 GCF_000699145.1 Aptenodytes forsteri | reverse complement strand
TGGGGGAGCGGCTGTGTGGTGCTCAGTTGCCGACTGAGGTTAAACCACGACAACTGGCTGCAATACAATTGCCATATCATTGTCATACATGAATGGACACCAGCACTGTATGCATGTGTCAGAGGCACTGTTTGCTCAGACACGTTGTGGAAGAAATAAGTGTGCTTAGGCAAACTTGTGCTTTTCAAACTGTTGAGTTGGCGGTTGTCTAACAGCATTAGGAAGCTCATTGAATAGCTTGCGATAGCCTTTGAAAATCCGGGCCAGCCTTGGATGCTGGCAAGCGTGCCTAGATTATTTATGGTGCTCAGTTTTTAACTTCATCTGATAGAAAAAGGAAGGAAGCAGTCTGAATAAATGTGACACTCCCTTATTACTCTAACTTGGAAATTAATTTATGGCTCACTGTAAAATCTTTCATAGTCCCTGCTATTGAATGCCAAAATCTTCAAAGGACAGCCTAGTAAGGTCATATTGTTTTTAAGAAGCTTTAATTATATGACATCCAGTTCAACTCCTAGCAGGATTTCCAAGAAGCTTAGGTACCAAATTCCCAATGGAGTGCACTGGAGGAGGAGGGATCTGGACTAGTTTTAGAATTTATTCTTTGGTTATTTGATTCTGTGGTATTAGTAAGTAGAGAGCTTGGTAGCCTTATGGTGCTGGACTCAGTGCAAATGTGAGAGGAAGGAGTCTTTGCCATTGCAGTAGTCAGGAGAGGCAGGGAAGGGGTGAAGGAAGGCACAGAAAAGGAAGTAGGTTGCCCAGGTAGTGGCTGGTGCTCAAGTAGAGCTTAGTTCACTTCTCCACCGCCATGACATTGGCCACTGGTGGGTCTAGAAGCTCTGCAGACCCTCTGCAACCTCAGCCCAGCTCACAGGGGCCATGAAGAAATGACGCCTTTTGGAATTGCTTACTGTGGTTATTTAAGGAAAAAACTTGGCCTGTAAATTGCTTTTTCCTCTTCAGTGCTTAGCAGTTCAGTCAGGCTGACAAAAAAGCCAGGCCCCTCTGTTTCCTTGGTCTGGGCCAGGCGGACAGACACTGTGGTGATCTGCAGCCACCATGCTTGTTTTCCTGCCCTCCATGACCATCACCCAGCAGAGGAGCTGCCTGTCGTAGGAGCTAGGGCTCACAGCAAGCCTCGACCGCCTTCTCCAAGCACCGAGGAGCCGTGTTTGGTGCATCATCTCGGGCATGACATGCCTGTGCCACGCAAATGACTACAGCTGTTGCCTCTTGGCTTCCAATTTCAAAGCCTCCAGCACTCCTGGAAAGGGCAGTCACTCTCTTGCTTTGGGAGGCTAACAAACTCTACCATTCCTCGGGAGCTCTGGAGGTCAGGCTTTCATCCGGATGCCTTGACGGATCAGGCTGCCTCCCCCACCTTTCTCTTCTGTCCTTCTTTTCCTGGAGATTGTAGAAGGCCATAAAATGCTTTGATAATTAAGCAGGGAAAATTTCCACAACCCATAAAACATAAAAGGTAATACTAAGCCCAATTTAGCTTTCAAATGCCTTTCAAATAACCTGTATTTAACACATGGTAAAGGTGCTTTGTCGGTGCTCTTGAACAAACAAATCTCTGAGCCTGGTTTTTAGCGTTGTGTGTCCAGACCGGCTGTAGCCGTTCTGAGAGCATTCCTTGGTTCAGGCTTCCATCGTAAACTACAATGTGGGAACCGGTGGAGGTAAAATAAAGAGCTGACCTGAAACTTTGCCCAAACCACGGACTGGACATAAATTGTTCTTTTGAAATTTGAAATCATTTTTACTTGTTTGTATAATCTTTCTCAGCCAAGACTGTGAGAAACTTGGTAAAGGCTGGCACTTGAAGCAGACTTTGAGAGAAATTTCCAAGTCTGGAGAATAGCCTGTATTGTGCTTGGAGATGACAGGTGGCTTTTGGTAGAAACTATGTCAGATTAGTTTGTTTAGAAATTACAAGAAAGCATTCAAAGAAGAAGTCAGTGGTACCTGCTGGGTGGTTCTTCAAAACTTTGAATGCAGGACGAATTCATGGAAACTGAGCATGGACTCCTTCAAATTTAAACCACCATGTTTCACATACTTCTGTCATGGGTGGAAATAGCCATACTGACATACTGTTTTATGGTTAGCCTATAACTGAATTGCAAGTTGCTCTTTTTTTTTGGCCCATCACATTTTATGGGTAAGGTAACGTGTTTGGCCTGTTCAACTTTACATTGGCCCATGCTTGGCATGTGGTCATGTACCTGCACAGCACAGAGCCACCATGAGCAGCTGTGGGCCCTGGGTCAGTGTACAAAGGGGCCCAGCAGAAGCTAATGAAGCCCTTGAGAGGTAGAAGCAGCCCCAGGCATTTGGCCATCTCCTTCCATATGCTGAGCAGCAGAAAAAAACCAGCATGGCTAAAAACTTTTTGCAGCTCCAGACACAGTCTTTGTGGTCAGGAGGAAATTTGCTTTGCAATGGGAGTATCACTGCCAGGTTGGGATATTGTGGGCAGAGGGGATCAACTGGTGATTTTAATCTTTATTTTTTAAGAGGCAGGCATCATATTTCTATGAACTAGCAATCACCAGCCTTGGGTTGGGGAACGTGGGGCTGTGGTAAGAAGATGAGAGCAATGGAGGAACAGAGGTCTGAGGCGGGGGAGCCAGATTAGGAGGATTAAGGAGAAAGGGGATATGGGGCCAGGAATTCTGGATATTGAGACGGGGGAAAGACCTTGATGTTGACAAACTGCAAGTCTTTAGCAGTCGATGTCCAATATAGTTGCAGGTCCCTGTATTTTTGTTTTTCTGACCAAGTAAAATCAGAAAATACTGGAAATTTTGCAACTATCCAAATCAAATTAGAATTTTTCTTCCATGATAATCTTAATGAGAGATCTCTTGCAGTAGCCCTTGTGATAACTTGTTCCTGTACTGTCTAGTTAGATGTTTGCAAGGCCAAATTAAGGTGCAAGTGTTAATCTCCTAAGGTTTATGTTGTTTGAGATCTGGTATTGTTGGAGTCTTTTTACAGTACTTCCAATGCTATGTTGCTTCAGATTTCCTCATTGCAGAGCTGGTGGCAGGCGTTCTCAGTGGAGGCCGACATTGTTTGCAAGGTAGAGTTTCACTCCCTCTGCTTTAGGCTGACTAATCTGCGTACAATAATCATCCATGCTATAACATCCGGGCCTGATAATTCAAAGGCAAAATGCAATTGCCTCTGCCTTTAAAGTTCGTTTTGTTATTTTAGGAAAGGTTATACCACTGTCAGGATCAGCCCTTGCAAGCTTACTGAGTTAGCGTTGTGTAAATTCCAGAAAGAGTGCACTTAATGGAAAGCCTAATTAACTCAGCTTTTAGTTAGACGATAATGACTGGACAAGATTGATACGTGTGTCGGACATTCATTTCCTGAAGCACTTCTAAAATTCCTATTCTGAGTAACCAATTTATGCTATTTCCCTGAAATCAACCAAAACAGTCTCTGACAAGCGCTAAATAATTACTGTGATAGCTGCACCCATTTCTTTCTTTTTTTAAGAGGCAGGTACCATATTTCTATGAACTAGCAACTGCCAACCAAATCTCTAGCTGTTCTTCAGTAAACCGTCAGACACTTTAGCAGTGAATTTCAAGCGAGATGAAGCTCTGGAAAGGCTTCACACTAGGGAAAGTTTGTGTGTGTGTGAGACTGATCACTTCTTATTTTTTATTTTTTAAATGAAACATTAACAGAATAAAGATTGTGCTTCAGGAGAACACTGAATGACTATTACCCAAGGGAAACCTAATGCCCCAAACAAACAGCAAAGCCAGCCAGCCAAGTTGGGTGATGCTGCTTACATGTATGCTCATGCACAGCCATTTAGCCAGGGAGACTTTTGTTATAAAAACAAAAGTCACTATTAAGTGACTTTGGGGAAAAAATGCATTGCAGATGGTTTTTTTTTTTAATTAAAAAAAAAAAAAGGAGCTTTTTGCTGCAGTATGTTGAGGGACTGGAGGTTAAGACCTTTTACATCCTCTAATATAAGTTATTGCTTCATCTTAAAATGAACTTCATATGCTTCCAATGATCCTAGGTCATTTCCTCTAGGCAGAAATCAGCATGGTGTCTAATATTCTAAGTGTGGCTAATTAAATGTAGGGCCAGGCATAACAGTGAAAATTCAGTCCTAGTTAATTTTAAGGAGCAAGATGGTAAAGAATTTAATTGAACATAATATATTTCAAAAGGTTTGGAAGTGAGTGTTGGCTAAAAAGGAAATTGCAGTAAAATTACATAAATTTTCTTTAATTTTGTTAATAATGTCCTACAGGTATAGTAGCTTAAATATACCTGTGCACCTATTTGGTTTACTTTGAGGTTTCATCCTCATGTGGGAAATAACCTAAATTATATTGTCACTGTCTGATATATGTCCCTTTCTCCTTGCACTGAAGACACTGCCAAGGTTTCCCTGGATTTGTATGATATCTTCATACAAATAAGACTATCTTCTCAACATTTTCCAGCTACATAAGAGGTATTTGTCCCACACTCGGCTCTGTTGAGCTATCATCTGTGTAAGTATCTTGATGGGTAGGTACAGAAGACATAGCTTCAGCCCAGGGAGGGTAATCTGTGGTTTCTCCTGTCCTTGGTGGAAAATGAGATTGCCCAAGAAGTTGATTCAAAATGTCTAAAATAAGCCCATGTTGTTAATCTAGCCTTCTGGAGAAGGATCTCTCTATTAGACATAGAGGCTTAACTTCCATTCCCGACCTTCCATTCCCGCCCCCCCCCAGCCCCCATTCCTGATCTCTGTCCTCGAGCAATGTAGAGAGCAGAGGCGGAGCTTACCAACAAATCAGGTATAACTTAGAAAAGGCAGGTATAACTGCCAATACATAGGTTTTCTAATGTTATGAATTTTCATGAAGTGTCACAAATGTGTTTATTATGTTCAATGGTTAGAAACATCACTGATATACGGACAAAAAACCCATATGGCTCAGATGTCACTTTACACTTTTCCTCTGAGTGTTTTCATCTGCCGAAAGCATAAACAGAGAGGGTCATTCAACAGAATTTCAGTATCACTCAGCTTTGATTAAAATCTTTGCTTACATTCTTTTTTTAAACAGATTTTTTTTTATCTATGGAAAATCTTATGGAACTTTACAAATGATATACAACAGTACGATATTACAAGGTACATTAAAATGTCACTCTCTCTCTCTAATTACCATGCAATCGGGCATCTTTCCCAAATTCACTAATAGAACCATAGAAGTGAAGATATTCTTTAACATAAAATTTAAATTAGAGGGGCGATTTGAAAAAAGACTAGGGAAGGATGTTGTTAATTAAGCTTCCTTGCAATACTTACAAATGTAGTCTTTAAAAGAGGGCTCATTAATGTCTATGCTGTAACAAACTTTTCATTTCATAAGCTCTTGAGTTAGAGATTTACCAGAGTGAAAATATTGAGTAGCTGATAATTGGAGCATAAGGAATTGGCTGCTGCCACGGCTCTGATCTCGGCTCAGCTTTGCTCCACGGTTTGAGAGAGATTCCACATTTATGGCATGCTTGAGACATGGTAATGTTACAAGCTGTGCTCTGAGCAAGAGAAGCATTAAGAAATCCTTCTTCTGCCTGAGAATAAAACATGTTTGATTTGTCAGGGAAACCAAAGTCAAGATACATGTGATAATAGAGATGAATTGACGAAATGGTATGCCAATAAGGATAAAGAGTTACAGGTTTAAAGCTGGGCTGCTGTTGCTCCAAGAGCACTCTAAAGCTGAGATTACTGCATTGCAGAAGCATATTACTACAATGGCGTAGAAAGAAAACATATTATCAGTTCAAATAAATCCTCTGGGTGGAGGAATAATTTTAGGCATTTTTCAAGTGATGTTATCTCCCAGGCTCTCTCATCTCTTCCAGGAAAATGGGCTGAAGTGTTGAGATATGTAGCCTGGAAGCCACATATCTCAGACCACAGATTTGAAAAGTTGACAGCTGTGCTGTCTATCCACTCAGAGCAGAGGGGCTGCTCGGTGAGTTGAATTCCCACGTCCCTCTTCGGTCCATGTTTGAACAAAGCTCCTTTTTAAGACAGCATGTTTTGGACAAGGAAGAGCAGCAAGAACTTTGGGGTTTGCTCCAGTGACATGCAAGTTCTTTGGAAATGCTATGTATTTTATAGGGTCCTGAGAGATTTCAGGAAAGGGCAACAAAAAGACACTAAAAGCTTAAATGGAATCCATGGAGAACAAAAAAATTCAAGCTTTGGAGACATTTAGAGAATAATTTTAAATTTGGAATTGGGTTTTGAAAACCTAAGGATATTTAGGGGCATTTTAGGTCACCAGAGGTTTTTTTTCTTTTTTCTTTTTCTTTTAGTTTGCAACTTCCTAGCTTTGGTGGACAGCTAGAAATAATACAACTGGAGATAATGGCAATACAGTAACATACTCATAACAAACCCACAAACTACTGAAACTGATGAATTTCCTTTTATGAAGTGTTCCTTGTGATTCACTTCAGCAAGACAGATTTCTGTGTGGGTTTCTTGGTTTTCTTTTGAATGGATAGAAATCATTATAAATGCTACGAACAGGTGAGGTAGCCTGAAACAGCTGGAAAGCCTCTCACAAACAGTTCTGGTCAGCCTACAATTACAGGAGAAAATGCCTGACTCATCAGCTTAATTAAAATACCAGCAGATGTTTAATTTCTTTCATGTCTTTTATTTTGTTGGCTGAACTGAAGTGGTGAGACCTTGGAGTGCAGGTGCACATCCAACCTAAGTCCTTATTTTGCTTCAGCCAAAATCTAGATCCTTATCAGTATCACTCAGGTCACTCATCCTCCTACCTGATCCCCACTAGAAGGAAACTTGACCATGTATCAGTCTGGGAACTAAACCTATTTTGATAAGGATATGTTGAGGAAATGATAGCTGGTGTGTTGTCTCTTTTCGCATGCTTCCATGCACAGCGAAGCCCTTTCATATTGAGGCTTTACCCTGTTTTTGAGGTATCTTCTTCATTGATGTCAATGCAGATTTTGGAACACCGAGGAACTATGATTAGCATCCTTCATCAGTTGTGTTCACCTGGTTTGATAGCCCTGCACCGCAGATGACTAGTGATGCTGAGGCACCTTTTTCCTGAAAGAAAAGTTACATGCAACGGTGTAGTCAACAGCAAATGATCAATCAGTCTTATGTAGGCAGAGCCTCCAAGTCTGTAAGAACTAGTGACGGTTTATACCCCAAAAAAGTGAGTGTTTAGCTCAAATGTTCTGTCTAGCATACATTTTGAATTTACTCTTTCTGGTTGTTTAAAAGTGCTGTTGTGTTCGTTGGGTTTTTTAAAAATTATTTTTTAATAAACTTCACTAAGTTCTTAGCATCATGCAGCATCTACTGTAAAATAGGCATAACTACTTATTTTTATTATATTTCAATTATATTCTATTGAAAGGCTTCAAAGTTGTGTTTGATGGGAATTTGTAGAAGCACATGGCTTGTTATCTATGCCACTTTTTTTTTCTGTATAACTATTTTTTTGTTTCAGTTACAGTAATCTCAGCTGTTCTGATCTTTCTGTGAACAAGGATGCAAAATTGCGTGCTCATTAATAGATATCACACAAATAACAAAAAAGATTTTAACCTTTCCTAATGTTTTGGACCAAACTGGATGTAAGTTTTGATTCAGACCCATAAGTATTGAGAGATGGAGCGTACACGTGGGTATCGAATAACTGGGGTTCTCACCAGCTCTGTGCTGAAAATATTCCTAGTGACTGTGGGCTTCGTATCTATCCAGTTTCATCCCCAAATAATGAGTTTTGAATTCTGAAGTCTGAGCTGAAAACGTAATGGAAAGCTTATGAGAAGTTTGGTATGTAAAACAGAAATTCTTCTTCACTAATTTTTCTCTGCTGGGGGGTGGGGAAGAGAAAGGAGGAACTAAAGCCTGCAAAATGATCATGCAACACTTCAGAAGACAATTGAAATCCTGGCTTCAATAAAACCCTTTTTTTAAAAAAAAAAAAAAAAAAAAAAAAAAAAAAAAAAAAAAAAAAAAAAAAAAAAAAAAAAAAAAAAAAAAAAAAAAAAAAAAAAAAAAAAAAAAAAAAAAAAAAAAAAAAAAAAAAAAAAAAAAAAAAAAAAAAAAAAAAAAAAAAAAAAAAAAAAAAAAAAAAAAAAAAAAAAAAAAAAAAAAAAAAAAAAAAAAAAAAAAAAAAAAAAAAAAAAAAAAAAAAAAAAAAAAAAAAAAAAAAAAAAAAAAAAAAAAAAAAAAAAAAAAAAAAAAAAAAAAAAAAAAAAAAAAAAAAAAAAAAAAAAAAAAAAAAAAAATCACTCTGGCTTCAGGGAATCTCTTCCCATATTTTGTTAGGAAACTGGAAACTTAATGTAGCCTTTAATTGATCCTGGTAACATTCCTCTAAAGAAGTCTGGACAATGCTACACAATTACTTCAAATTTCCTGGCTTGAAGCCAGGTCAGCTCTGAGATCAGTCCAAGCTGCTCAGGAATATCGTCTTGAAAACCTCTGGGTATGGAGATTGCATGTTATAGTGGGTTTTTTTGAGGTGGTGGTATTTTTACCTGTTGAGCAGGCACATTGCCTTCCAGTGCACCTAAGGGAACTGACGAGTGTGATGCATAAAGAACTGGAAATGGTCCAGATTGCCACCTCCTGAGGTGGAGGGAGGAGGGAGGGAGCCTACTGTAGCTTTTGGGTCTTGAAGGCTCTGTAATTGCAGCCTTGGGGCCATCCACCAGCCTGGGCCATCCTCTTGAGCAATACAGCTCCTTTAAATCAGTGGAGTGGGACACAGTGGCATTACTGTTTTAGGATTATTATTATTATTCTTTATTTTCCTCTGGTCAGGCCTGTATTGTGTGCAATGCACTTGAGAGAAAACTGCTCAGGAAATGAAGCATGGAAATGTCCTCTTCAAATGCTGTGACAAGCGTGGGGTGAGAAGGGTATTGATGGGCACGGACACATCTGAGCCACCCGCTGCTGCTGCCGTTCAGGAGGGGTGCTGCAGGTCAAGGGTAGCACGTGAGGAGAGGGACCAGTCCTAAGGGCTGTGGCATCTTACCACGGCGCTTCTGGTTTCCCTTCAGTGTGGACAGAACACATCTTTGTACTGTTCCTCTAAGTGTTGGAGCTCCTCACTGTTTCCCCCAAAACACAAGAAATGTTAAAAGAGATTAGTCAGGGACATATAATGAACTGTTGGAAGTCTTCTCTGTGACGTGTTTGATTTCTTCTTTAATCAAAGCTGGATTCATATGTTGGTAATTGCTGTGAAGGCCGGATCATATGATCACGTCAGCCCCAGCTTTTGCTTAAAAATAACAGTGTCTTTCTTGAAAACCATGAAAACATGTTCCCAGGGTGACTTAATCTATCCCTGCTTTATTCAGGACTAAAGATTTAATGCTTTCACATTCAAATGCCAACATGAATGCCTTGTCTCTTTCAATAAGCCATGTTTTGCTTTCACTTTTTTCTTTAAAATAGCCTAACTGAAGTTACTTCTTACTGTTCAGTCTACTTCTGTTTATGGAGCTTGGGGTATGTGATCTATGGAGCTGAGCAAATGCAAAGATGACAGCTGACTTTTTAGGCTGATATTTAAACAGGGCAATGAATAATCTGAAAAGTAAGATAAATTTCTTAGACATTCTGCTTTTGGTGTAATTTGAATTTTTGTGGTCTCTTATTGCCAGCCTGAACTGAATCATTTGAGATTTGCCTGACGTTTTTCTGGCAGACATGCATCTGAAAATTTTTCATTGTTTTGATTTTTCTCTTGACATTTTGTTGCTAGTCAGTATTGGATTTTTTACAGAGGAGGAATCTTGCTCCATAACAAGGTAGGGTACCACTTAGTTTAAGTGAAAGCAACGAAATACTGCTCTTGGGCTAAATCTACTGCATCCGTAGTGAACATACTCCACTCCGTATAGTTTTGAGAATGGCCCAGAACACAATAAGCTCCAGGTCAATCTGCTGCTTCCTTACACAAAATGCTCTACGGGAAAGCTGAGGACAGCCCACCTGGTGTGTTCAGCCACGTACTGAGCTGCCAAAGAGGCTATTGGCAACATACTGGCTCTCTAAATGTCCTCCAGCACATGGTCCCTTCACAGTTCCAGAAAAAACCTTCTGATCAAGCATTTCATTTTGCTCCCACATTTGTTGCCTGGATGGAAAGTATGCCTGTCCCCAGGTATAGCCCTTGCAGACTACTCAAAAAAACAGTGTGCAGATAGTTATTGAAAAAAGTTGCAGGGAATTCATTCACACACTGAATAAATGCATCAGACAACATTGTAGTTTCTGCCCAATAACAGACACAGCTGTGGCTTTCATTCAGCAGTTTCTGGCAGGCACTGGAGTATACCATAAATTGTTATTCAATAGAGAAGAATTTGGCATATGAATTAAGGTGAGCAATTTTATAGTATTATCCAGAATGGATTTCCTAGTGCATGACGTACTCCCTTAGGAATGTTTCCAAAAAGGCGGCTGCAAATTTTCCCTTAGTAAAATTTATCTGTGGTGGGGTCTGTTCATTTTCAGAGATTTTTATCTTCACAAGCAACTTCAAAACCCTATAAAAAATCCAGTTGTTCACATAGATAAGACTCTGGAACAGTCCAAATTGTACTATCATTTTAATTTGTATTTAGATTGTGCCTTTCCAATGGCTCTGAAAGACGTTACAGATATAAATTAAGTTTCACGCTAGGACTGTAGAAACCTCTATTGCAACCTTTTGGGGTTGGCAAAACTAGAGATGCCATGACCTGCGAGCCCTTACTTCCAAGCCATGATGCCCTGCAACTCAAGCAGTAGAAATTCTGCCCCTTCTAAAACAAAAGTCATTGTTGCTGATTAAAATGAATTGGTTTTTTGCAGTATGTTGCTCTGGTGGATGTTTTGTTGAAAAGTTGACATCATTTGTGGTGCCAGCAAATACAAATCTACTGACTGTGAGCCTTTCCTGTGTTCGTAATTTAACTTGAAGAGATGATGTTTAAGTGATAAATTATGGCTAGTATTTTCCACATTGGTATTCACTTTGTCACTAAACCAGTGTCAAGGCACTGCCTGTAGTAATACTCCAATATTTTTTTGTAGCACTTTTTTTTTTTTTTTTTTAAATAAAAGATGTGCAATGGAGAACATTACAGTGAGAAACCATTACTACTGTGGTCTCTTTTGGGAAACTCCATTTGTCAAGCTGTAAAAAGGAGATACAGAACAAGCTATCTGATAATTAATGGTGCAGCTGAGATTAAAAAAAAAAAAAAGAAAAAAAGCTATAGAAGCACTGAAGAAAACTGGTTTAATCATATTCCTGCCTTACCTGAAAGTGGAAAGATGCAATATTTGGAGGGTCTGTATATAATTCATAAGAGCATCTGTAATTTCATGTGCATATTGGGCCTAAGCCAGGCTTGGTGTTTTCCCAGTGCCTGCTCAACATGGCCTAAGCCATGTGAAATGCTGTCAGCCAAATGTGAGAACTGGAAAGATAGTGGATGAAAAATATGCTTGAAAGGACTTGGTTGCTGTTTGATTATATCCTATTTCAATTTCTTCTCAGCCTTTCTTCTCCCCCTGTTTCAGTAGCTCCTTCAGGGATACCTTGTGTGGTCCTGTTTATTCCATGTGATTGTTTGGAAAAGGACTTTCACTTGTACCTGACCAGAATCACCAAGCAGAGAGCTGAAAATGTGCCATGTCCCGGCACTGACCAACTACGCAACCAGTCTGGGACCCATGCAGGGACTACACCAGTGGAAGAAAAGCCCTGCCACACAAATATTAATGAAAACCAGTTCTTCTGCGTAAATACTGTTACATTGGGTCAGTGGAAAGATCTAGTGAGACTAGTGTCCTCTCCCTTATGATGACCAGTGTCAGGTGCCCAGGGAAGAATATACTGGTAGGAGAGTTAACCAGCAGCACTTTCCTGTATTTTATTTTCATAGCGTCTGGCAATCTGTGGCTGGCGTCTTTCTTGAGCTGAAGGCTCTTTTATCGTTGTGTTTAAGTGTCTTTTATGGACTTCTCTGCGTGTTGGTCTGACTTGTGTTTAAGTGTCTTTTATGGACTTCTCCTCTGCGTGTTGGTCTGATTGCTCTTGGGACCCTTTTGCTTTTAGTCCCCATAATACTATGTGGCAAAGAGTTCCACAATTCTGTCATCTGCTGTGTGAACAAGGACTTAAGCAGCTTGTGTTAAATCTGTTGCTTGATGGCATCATGTGAAGTTTAACACTTCTCTGTTCACATTCTCCATGTCCTTCAGAAACTGCAGATCCTTCATATCTGTCACTTACTGTCTCTTTTCCAGGCTGAAGAGACCTGGTTTGCTTCATTTTTTTCCCTCATGGAGAAATTATTCTATACTTCCTCCTATCCTATTCCTTTTTTCTGTACCTGTTTTAATATGTGTCCTTTCAGTGACCAGCTCTGTCCGCATCAATCAAGCCACAGACCCACCACAAGTTTATACCACTGTGAACACATTGATATGGTTGTTTTATATTTCTAATTTCTTTATTCTTTTCCTATAAGTTTGGTAGCTTCCAATAAGTTAATATTCTTAAAAGTCTACTTTTGTTACATATTCCCAGTTTCTTTCCTAGATATTTCTTGAATGATTATTAGCGTAGAGCCTGTCATTCTGCCTGTATAGCTAAGGTTATTCTTACTGACATATGTTACTTTATGTTTAACGGTGTAGACTACTATCTGACATCTTATTGTTCAGATGTTCAATTGTTTATTGATGCAGCAATCTTTCTGTAACTTTGTGCAGTAAATCTTAATTTATATGATGCTGAGAAATTTTATATTATGAATAACCTTTACTCACTCTTCAGCCTCTGCTACAGATCTGTTATGGATAGGTTGAGAAGTAGAGATCATAGAGCAGATCCTTCTCCTTTGAGAGCGACTGTTCATTTCAGCTTTTCTTTCTTTAAAAAAAAAAAAGTTACTAATTTTATATTAACTCCTGAGAGAATCTTTCTCCTTTTTCCATGACAACTTAGCTTCTTTACGTGTCTCTCAATCTGTTATATTATGTTTGGATTCCCAAAAAGCCTTTATCAAATGAATCGTCCTATTCACATGTTTATTGGTGTCTTCAAAGAACTGCAATGCATCTAGGAGGTATGACAGCCCCCTATAAAAACTACTTGTTTCTTCTCTGTTATGAGATATTTATGGGTATATCTACTATTAAAGTTTCAACCAATCTGCCTGACATAGAAACCTAACTAATCGTCTGTAGTATCCTATATTTCCTTGCTCCTGAGACCTGTTTAATATGTCTTGTCATCTGTGCAGCCTTCCATTTTGCTGGGCTGGGAGCCCTTCGAAGCCATTGAAGTGATAAATCACATACTTAGGATTTTGTATATTGGTTCCTCTAGGACTGCTGGGTGAATGGCATCTGGTCTTAGAGATTTGCTACTGTTTTATTGACCTACTCTAATCCCCCGCCACTGGCACTTCAGTTGGAGATTTAAAACTTGCTTCACACACAAAACCTCTCTGAGCTTTTCCCTTATAAACACCAACTCAGATAATTCATTTAGCTTTTCTCATACAGCCTTGAAACTCCTTTTACACCTCTGTCATGTATTAGTCACACAAACTCTGACAAAGCTCTTGCTGCTTCTGTGTTTGCAAGACTTTTGTGATTAATTGGAATGCCTGTAGCAAGTTGTTCTCCAAAATGTTTTCTGATTTATTATGTTTTTGCATTTAACATATCAACTTTTGTACCTTTTTTATTTTCTTCACTTGCACATGACCTCCACTTCTAAATAATGTCTTTCTACTTGTAAGAGCCTCCTTTAGTCTGACATTTAATAATGCTAGATTTTTTTTGGTCCTGTTTGAAACTCTTAAAGAGGTGGTACACATTTACTTTGAAGCCCTAGTAAAATATTTTTAGATAGTCTCCTAGCTGACTTCAGGTGCTTTACCCTTTTAGCAATTTACCTTGTTTTCCTTTTACTAACCTCTCCCACTTTTATGTAGTTTCTTAAGTGATACCAGAGTAGGTTTTCCCCCCCCCTTATTCCTACAAGGATCTTGAATTTGATTACGTTATGATCATTGGCAATCATGGAGGCCCTTTGCAATAAATTTTGAACTGAGTCTTGTGGATTGCTTGGAACTAGGTCAAGAAATGCTTCTCCTTCTGTCAGGTCTCTGACTGGTTGCTCCATGAGGCACTCATTTATACCATGTAAAAAATAAACAAGTCAATTAGCTTTTTGCCTCACAACTCACTGTGTCACTCTTCTGGTCTGCATGGGAGTAACCGAACTCCCCCATGATTATTGCCATGTGTTTGCCCTCACAGCTTTTGTAATCAGCCTTAAAATGTCCCGGGCACCTTTTAATTCAGGGAGATCCTGTGGCTGAGGCATCTGCTTTTTCATTTGCCTATAAACTGATTCCAAATTTACTATATTTCATTTTTCCATTAGTATGACTGCATTTGTCACATTTGGGTGATTTGTATTCTGATCCCACTGATTTTTCTTCCTTCTGTCAAAATTTGGAGGTGATTTCGAAGTGATTTTAGTCCACGTCTGGTTGTCTAATTTCATACATTAAGTTTAAATGAATCTTTATTTACTTAGACTGTTTTTCATGGTTTCCTCCCTAGATTTCATTGCTTTTATCCCATACCTTCTTGTGGTGTGCTTTGACAGAAGGATGTTATAGAGGTCCTGAATTATTATGAGAATTGCATACCTCAGGGAGACCTAGTTAACCAGATGAGGATCTGCAGCTAGCTTGAGAAGGGATGAAGAGAGAGAGGTACTGCTTGGAAGGAAGAAAAGGGGAAGAAATTTAGCAGCTCCCCTCCCACCTTCTCCAGTCATCCATCGAGGATGAGGTGAATTCCCAGGACTCAGAGAGCAGAAGAGGTCTGCAAAAATTACAAGAGAAGAAGGGACTGGGAATGGTCTGTCTTGAAAAGAATTGCTTACTTAATGGTTTGATGTGGTTTTAATCCCTAAAAGGATAAGGGGCTCCAGAGACTGGTTTGTCTACATGTTTAGGGAGTGAGAAACTCTGAATGCCTTAGTGGGGGATTGCAGCCATGAGAGAGCACAGCAGCCCAAGAAAACCACTAATAACAACCTATTCCTAAAAACATGTTCATTTGTTTGTTTTTGCTTCTAGGATCAAATGGGGCAATTGTTTCTGACTCAATAAAACTTTTCAGATTTTTTTTGATGGCATGTTTTACCCTTACAAAGTATTTATTCACTGAAATGAGGATGATCCACCAGGGTATGTCAAGTTCCGGTGGGCTCCTGGGTTGCTTCTTGCCAGCTTGTCCTCCTGGCTTCCTAACCAGCCACCTGGCTGATGATAGGAAACCAACGAGCTCCAGAGAAGTCAGAGCTTCAGTTTCCAGGGGTAAGCAGCGTCAGCATTTTAATGATGAAATTCCTCCCATATACCTGCTTCTCCCTGGTCTGCTGTGGATGATCTTGGTTTTCCCAAGGTGCATTGCTCCTTAACCCATCTCTGGCAGCTCAAGAAAACTTGGATGGCTTCAGAAAACTGACATGGGGCTTCAACATTTCATTTTCCTGTTCCATTGTCAAGCCAAAACTCAAGAACATTTTTAAATTTCCTATTGAATAGAAATTTTGGGGTCTGGAAGCCCTTATAGCCAGTTCTGCTGAGGATTCAAGAACGAAACATACTGGCTGGCATATTTGAGGTTTGAAAGGCTTCTAGGAAGTAGGGAGCAGCGTTGCATCTGAAATCAATATAGTCTAGGCCTACCACCTGCCTATGTGTGCCACTGCTGTTGCTATGGATCATTATGACAGGACACTCATACAGCCTAAGCCGGGAAAGGTTGAGGACTCTGTGTTAGTACTGCTTGTTTCCCACTTTTCATCTGCACTGATAAACTGGAGATAAAGATCTGCCCATCACAGGGGAATATACATCACTAAAAAAGAAAAAAAGAAAGAGAGGTTTCTTTTCTCTTATCTTTTAATCTGCATGAGAAAGTATGGCCACCTGCCTTGAGCAGCCTCCCCCCTGCCCCAGTACGTACACAAGCTGCAGAATCAGAACAGTCACAATAAGAATGTTTTATTCCATGGTCCCGCAAGGTTATCCCATGATTACAAAACATATTAATTGTGTTTGAAAAATTGTTATAAACTGGACTTTTAAAGGCATGGGGGTTTTCATTAAGTTGCCAGACTAGCTTACAGTGTCATTAGAAGTCAGTGCTAATACCTGTTCATCACAGTGGATGTAGTAATAATCTTTCCTCTGTTCACTACTTAGCTGAAATGTGCTGATATAGGAAAAACATTGACACAAAGAAGAAAAGCTCTCTTGAGTATGGAAAACTTTATTCTATTTTCTATGCTTATTTTCTTTTTTCCTTTTCTTTGGTAGTCAGGTAAATGTGGCATGGGAATGCATATGGAAAAACATCTGTCCTAAAGACGCACAATCAATTTGAATCAATGTTTTAGTCAGTGCCTGCACAATAATTTGTCTGTGTTAGAAATAACCCCTAAAGTTCTTAGGATCGGAAAAGTTTGGGGAAGAAACTGATGTTTGTTCTTTTATGCAGTTTACAACATTGTATTTATTTGACAACACTATGTAGTTGCTCTTTCTTCAGTTAAATCAGATGCTTTCTCCATCTGTTGTGAATGTGGGCCTTCCATAAATGAAAAAAGAAACGAGAAACTGTATGTGAGTGTGTGTATATATATATAGCGGGGGGGGGGAAGTAATCCCTGCCAACTTCTGAAGCTTTAGGAGTAGGCAGAATTCTTGAGACCAAGCTTCAGCTGTGATTTGTAACTGAGCTTGATTGAACATGACTTGATTTTGTCTTATCTCCAAAATCTGCCACTCTGACAGGAAGCGTGAATGGACTGAGAAAACTGGTGTTTGCAAAAAGTACATTTAATGCACGCAGTTTTTTTGTCCTTTGATTCTCCTTCTTACTTTTCTCTAATTGTGCAAGTTCGTAATTTCCAATGATAACGATAAACTCATAGAAGGTGTTACACTGTGGGTAGAATAACACTTGCTGCTCTTTTGGAAGTTGAGCTATTTCTATGAGAAATATTAATATATTAAAATCAAGGTGTATGTGATGGTTTTACAGTGTCTTGGATCTATTTTCCCTTTGATATTAGGTGAGCTCTGAGAATGTTAACAGAAACTTGAAATAAATGTGTATTTTAAAGGTGGGTTTTGTTCTCATGAGGCTTTTCTTGGGTGTGTGTCAGATGCTTTCAGTACTTTTAAAATAAAACACATTGGGTTTGAACAGTGGATAGTTCATTACAGAGATATTAAAAGTGATGTTATGGTCAGGCAGGAACAATTGTAGGTGTTAAAGGTGTTTTTAAAATTATAACCGTAAGATTAGTGATTTCTTATTAAAAAATTTCCATTTATCAAAATATGTTTTTAAAGGAATACTTGAATCTTTTTGTGAGTATAGGCCTCTGTTCTCCCTTCATAAAGGATCATATTTTCTGTTTCAACACTATGCAAAAAGCAGGTTTTACATTTTCATGGTGTATGCTACTTCTGGACATTGGTCTGACATACTCCCTCCCTCCCTAATTCTGTTTCTGATAAACTTGTCCTTTAAAATAAGCTCTTCGACTCTCAAAACTATGAAGCGACACTTCTTCTGCAGGTCACTGTGTTCATGGACAGCCAGGCCCCTGGAGACAGTAGTACAAGCACTGGCAGACCCTAGGAGTCACTCTTCTGAATTGAATGGAGATCTCCCAATTTTCAGTAATAAAATTTACTTTTTGTTTTTTTAAAGCTATTAGGAGGGTTAGTATGGGTGAACAGTATGCAGGAATTATTTTTTTAATGAGTATTACCCCTTCTGCTCCCCATTTTTTTTTTTCCCTCTGAATGTTTTCAACACTTTTTTTTTTCTTTAAAAATGTGTTTGCTATTATATGTTAATCATGGAAAAATGTACATGAATAATTCTTAGGAGAATACGTAAAACATGAAAACCAAGACATTTTTATTTTGTTGTGAATTGGACGTACACTTTCCTTCTGTGATCATCCTCATTTCACTCATGAAATCAACTATTGGTATGAAGAATTGCTATTACAAATCTGAGTTTAATTTTCTGGGTGCACTCCATTTTCCTGCTGTTTCACTCAAAGTACGTGTATAAAATGAGGTCAGGAAGTATAGGAATGCCACTGAGGAGAACAAATTGGATTAATATTTGAATCTGTTATTGAAAACGTTGGGTTACTTCAAGTGGTGAGTGATGGTGTGTGGGGTAAGATGACTATTGACATCTTCCTCTGGTCACACTCCCTTCCTGCCCTCGATTTGTTTTTCTGGTTGAGAAGAGAAATAATGAATTTCAGAGGAGAAATCAGTCTGCCTGGGTCTAAGAGACTACCGTAATGCTATGAAGAATGGCAGTAACAGACTGGACCTAAGGTCCATCTTGCCCAATGTTGTCCCTATCAGTGATAATAAGCAGGCATACTAGGATGAGTAGGCGCTGGGCAAATATCTTTGATATTACCTCCCCCCTCCCAAGTACAATCCCAGCCTCTATTTTCAGCTCAGGGACCTACTGATCCTGTCATGGTTTGTCTGTTCAGTAGCTCTGTATAGATCTTTTTGGCACCTTCTTCCCATCTACTTGTGCAAACTTCTCGCATTCGCAATGTCCTTCAACAAGGACAGCCTTACCATGGTTGTGTGAAAAGTCATCTCCTTCTGTCTATTTTGAACTTGGTTTCTACTAGCTTCATCTGAGTGCACGTGTTGCTTGTGGCTGTGGAGAGAGTGGCCCGTTGATGTCCCTCCACCCTCTCCATGCTGTTTTTGACTGTAGACCTTGGCTACAGGCGCTCTAAGTTCTCCCTCTTCCAGAGTGAAAAGCCTCAGACTCCTCGCTTGTTCATCGTATGGAAGCCCTTCCACACCTCTTGTCAGCCTCCCTGCACCTCTCTGAACCTTTTGCAATTGAAATGCTGTTCCCCTCCTCTTCAAAAGGACTGCACACAATTTGGAAGGTAAGTGTGAACCAAGGGTTGATGCAACAGCACCGAAATGATTTTGCTTTGTTCTCTCTTCCTTTTCTGATTATTCCTGACATTTTCACTTTGCTTTTATAGAACCATCTATCATAATACCAAGGTCTTGCTCCAGAATGCTGTTATTTCACAAACCACTGCTGCCTATGCAGATCTAGGATTGTCTTTCTCCACATGCATCACTTTACAGTTACACACAATGAATTTCAGCTGCTGTTTTATTGCCCAGCCATTCAGTCTCTTCGGACCCTTCTGTAATTCTTCACAATCTGCTCACGTCCCTATTCTTCTGCATAACTTAGTGTCATCAGCAGTCTTTACCTCATGCCTTATCCCTTTTTCTAACAATGTCTGCATATATTAAATAGCTCATTTCTCAGCACCAGTGCCAGTAAAACTGAACTGTTGACCTCCCTCTGTTGTGAGAACTGACCACTTAGTCATACCCCATTTCCTATCTTTTAATTAATTTATTCATGCAAGGACTCTCCTTATCCTATAGTCACTTAGCTTCCTCTGCCACCCCTAGCTAAGAGACCACAGAAATCTTGGTCTGTAGCTTCCCCTCCGTGAACCTAAATGTTACCTCCAGGGTGTCCATCTGTCGCCAGTGTCACTGATGCCCAGGCAGATTACCACCACACGTTCTTTCCCCAGGCTTCCTCAGACCCTGCCCAGGTTTCCGGTGAAATCCACCACCTTTCTTCTTGTAAAGCAAGCTCCCCTGTGGTCCTCTCCAGGGTCACACACTCCGTTGTTTATTTGCCTGATGATTGAATCTTCCACTGCTACAACCTGCTTCTTCCTATCTGGTCTTTGATCTTCCCCTCACTTTAACTTCCTTTGAAGAAATCTGTCCTTGGATGTAAGAATGTAGCTTCCAGGAATTTTCTGTTTGGTGAAGCTTTGTTTTGAAGCAGGAGAGGAAGGCCTCTTCTGTCGCTTCCTCTGGAGACCCTTCCCAAGAGCCAGGTGCTGCTCTGGAGCACGCATCGAGCTCTCGCTGCGAGGGCTGGCAGCGTGCAAACTGAGATATGCTGCTTTGCAGGCATATGCTGACAAGAGGGATTGAGACCTATGTAGAATATTTTTATAAAACCATAAGATAAAAGGATAAACTAATCTCCAGACTTGGGTATTTCATGCTTCCACATGATTCTTCTGGATTATCTATAAGGAAAATCTTCCCATACTTTGTATAGGAGACTTTCAAAGGTTGTGGTACTCCACTTGTACCCCTAGCCTGCTAATTTTCACCCAGCAACAATTCCAGTCTGTACACTCCAATGTGCATGGCCTTTGTAACACAAAGGACTGTGATATATCTTGTCATGTCAGAAGAAACCTACTTGCTTCCAGGTACAAAAAGAAAAAGCAACTTAAGAACTGGATCTTTTCTTTCCTTCCGTTTTTGCACTAAATTTCCAAGGAGAACCTGGTGGTGTTGCTTCATTGGGGTTGGCTGAAAAACGTGTTACAAATAATCTTGTTGTGTCTCAGCCGAGTTGTATAGATTTTTTTTTTTTTTTTTTTTAGAGCAGTGAAGAACAAATTGGCTATTAAAATAGTACCTGGAAAAACTTCATTTTCTTTTTTTCTAGAGAAAATCCATCACTTTTACGTTTGTGTGTCAGATTGATATAAATTACTGAGCAAACATATGAAAGAGATGCCAGCAAATAGCTGATGGCTGCACACTATCTGGTCTGAACTGCTGCTGATATGCAGCAGTGGTGATTTACAGCTTAGATTGGATCTCTGGTGTAATCTCTCTATGAAATGAAAACTAGAAGTCAAGTAAGAAAATTGAAGAAATGTCTTTAATATGTTGATTAAATTATTCAGCAGGTGACTGTTAGATTTGCAATGAAATATCTTTGAAATTATAAATCTGTGAATGCTCTCTGATGCCCTGTGGGAGAGTTGGGGAAGAAGGAGGAGGGCAGCCAGGCAGTTTGAAATGAAGCACGCATGCATGCTTCACCGTCAGCAAAGATACTCGGAGAGTTAAATATCTGAGGTGGAGTTCAACCATTGTTGACTTAACAGGAAGCAACTGTGCTTCTTATGAAGGCTGGAATAAAATCTAAACCATACCCAGACGCAGCTCTGAGCGCTGAGGGGATGGCCTCCAAGACCTTTTTCCCTAGCGTGCTGATGAGTGGCTGTGACTGTCAATGCCCTTCATGGTTTGGAGGGCAACTATCAGTAGCTGCCTACTCTTTTTGGAGCACACTGTAGGCTTTTGGAGCCCTAGGGTCCTGTAGCCTGGCAAATTTAGGGTTTTCTGTGGTTTTGTTTTTTGTTTTTGTTTTTTTGTTTGTTTGTTTTTGTTTTGGGGCTGGCTTTGAAAGACTGTCTCTTTGTGCAGGGTCTGGTTGAAGACCCTAACCTACTCAGCTGTGCTGTGGATCATACAGGTGAGAAGAAGCAGGGAAGGGCTTGAGATTTTTCCCTTCTAAGAAAAGAGGAAAACCAAACCAAAACAAAAAGCGAGGGGAAGAAGCTGCTGGCTGGGTGCCACCCTGAATGGCCTCGTTGTTCTTCAGCTGTCTGGACCTAATTAAAAGACTCCATTTCTACAGGCGATGGTGAAGTCTAATGGCAGCAAACAGAAGATCGCTAACACATGGGGCAGGCCTGTGATGTGGCTTTCTGGAATGAGAGATTGTGGTTGCAGGAGGAGGAGAGAAAGGATGAGAAGGAGTGTGGGGAGCGGAGGGAAGGAGGTCCCTCTGCAGAGACAAAAGTGGCAGACACAGGAAGGAGTTTTGTTTCCTCCCAGGAACGCTGGGAAGAACCGGGGAGAGTTTGATTTCAAAGTCCAACAATGCAGCCATGGCATTTGTTTCCAATTCAGCAGGAATGAGCGTATGGTTTGAACAATTCTTTCGAGGTTCCTGGCAGGGGGAATATAACTCATCTCAGCTGGCTGTTTTAGGAGATCAAATGACACAAAAATTTTCACTCAAAGCCTAGGGTATCCTTCTGGCAGCCAGAGACCATGCACATCTTCACAGATTCGTTATTTGCTCTAATGTGGACCAAGAGCTGCGTGCTGTGTAGAAAACTGCTTGCTTACAAAACAATCTTATTATTGCCAGATGTTGGCTCCCTGCCTGCTTTTACATAATTCAGGCTTTTCTTTGCTCAAGATGTTACAATTTAAAGGTGCTTTAGAAGTTTTATTTTAAAAGCCTTGATAATACTTTTTTCCTTATTCTTTTCCCCCCTTGCTCAGAGCGGCTCTTGGGCCAGCACATGCTGCAATCTGGTGTATGTGGTATACGTTAACATGTACAACCAAGAACAGCAAAACTCCTTCTTAGCTCTACCTCTGGGTTGATTCAAACAAGAATAAAAATATCCGTAAGGCCATGCTGTCTGCATCCTGGTGACTCACACATACCAAATACAATATGTATCTTTGTTTCAAATGCTGTCCTACATAGTGAATATAGCTTTTGCTTTTTTAAATTTTTTTTTTTTTTTTAAATTTGAAACTTTAGGTAATGGATTATTATAAGTGTCCAAAGACTGATAACAGAGGCTTCAGCCAGGCAAGTGATATATCTCTCTAAGCAAACTTCTCCATGTGGCTACTGGTGCTTTTCTTGTAGACTTCCTCTTCATCCACATATCAAATAACTGTCAAAGAAGTGTCATAATAAGCCTGTGACATATTCCTTACTGAATCTGCAGTGGGTTACCCACAGCACCAATGAGTAAAAATTATTTTTGCAAGATTATCCTAGCAGGTTACCGGCAGAGTTAGAAACGGGGTGCTTCAGTTCGGCCTCTGAGCTTTTTGCTTTTACTTGCTTCAGAGACAGGAGTTGCATGGCTTTGCCTAATTGCAGTCTGGCAACCTAAAATGTGCGGATCTAGGTGAGGCTGATTCTCAAGGCTCCTTTTATTGCCAGTGAAGAGAGAAGGACAACTTCAAGTGCCAGCTCATCACATTTGAAGGGAAGCAGGCCAAATGGGAAAACCTTCTCCGGAGGTCTCTGTACGGTGTTATAGGAGGAACCAAGGCAGCTCACTTACAGCTGAGCTTCTCTGCAGCTCATGCCATGCACATGCTTGACACGGTTGTTTCTGTCGAGCTAATGACTTCAGTTGCCCATTTACCTGGAGAACAGACCACAGACCATAATTTCTTTTATTATATAGAGTATACTTGTTGTACTTCCTATTCTATAGCCAGGAAATTCAACACTGCTTAGAAAATTGTAGCGACTTAAAGGAAATAATACAAAACCCAACGCTGTACATCTGAGATTCTCCTCTAGTTCTACACCAACATCAGGATAATACAAGTTTGAAAAGGGTAACTGTAAGCCCATTATTTCACTCTGTCTTTGGAGAAGCAATATTGCAAATCACAGGATAACCCTACCAGAAGTGCAGTCACGTGGGCTGGTGATGAAAAATTCTCCCCCCACTACCCTTCATATTTAGGGTTTTGAATGAACCATTCTCACTGGGAAATCAGTTCCAGTGTATTTTACCATGCAAGTTCACAATTTTCCAGTGACATCTAAAACACTTAAAAAAAACCCCAACAACACCCCCCTCCCCCGGCTTAGAATAAACAGCATTGTAAGTAGTAGAATAAACATATGATGGCAATAGTTGTAGGAAAAAATAAGTGATAATAAGAAGTTATTGTTATTTGGGGACTGAGAGCTGCATTGTATTTTACCTATTTACTGTATTCTTTTTTCTTTGATGTTACTCAATGGATAGGATTTATTTCACAAAACACGGGCCTGAAAACATCATAGTGATTAGAGCAATATGAGTGATATGAGTGTCTTGGACAAATAGAATAAAACTTTCTCCCTTTTGGTGGATGAGTAGCTGAAATGCATAGAAAAATGTGCTCTTTTTTCTTTTTTTTTCTCCCCCCCCTTTTCTTTTTTTGAGGTGGTTGTGAGTTAAGAGAATCTGTTTACCCAAAATGGGACTTTTGTTCTGTGCTGTCTTATTGCTGTGACCATTATTAGGGTCTCTGAAGGCCACAGTTTGTGGCTAGCAGTAAGGACTACACAGTTAATTCACTTCTGAGCATTTCTCTTTCTCGTATGTGAAAGCATAATTTTTATCTCTGTTGGAGTCTCATCTCTAACATAAGAGTTTAAAATGTTTCTTCTGCTTCTGAGCCTGAATTCCTTGGCCAATATTAATTATGCGCTGTGCTGGGACTTGTATGATCAGATGTTGCCCATTATTTGCCAGTTGGGGTAAAGACTCACTGTGTTATGCTTCTTGGAGGAGCTAGTTGGTAATAAGATCTGGTTGAAATTAGGCATTTTTATCTTCTTAGATACATCAATATTTGGAAATCCATTTTGGTTTGACTTAAAATGAAAACACATTGTTTTAAGATTTCATGCAAAACAAATTACTTCAGAAAATTACGATGTATAACTAAGTGATCGTTTGTTTTGAAAAGCAGGCGTTTCAAAACAGATTAAACATAGAGTGTTTTGAGAGTTTCTTTTGATATTTTTTCTATAATAAAAGGAAGATTTGTCCGAGATGTCATGACATAGTGTATGAATAATATAAAAAAACCCTCCCAAAACAAAATTCCCTTAAAATTAGAAAATTTTCTGAAATAAAAATGTCATGATGTTTCTCTTTTAAAAGTGTTCTCACTGGAATCAATGCATTTTTCAAAATGCCTCACTTCAAAAGCAAACATTTTGAAAACATTTGCGTGAATGCAGTTGGCAAGAGCTTGTTTTCTGGGACAGATACTGCTCAGAAATAGAAGAGGCAAACACAGCCTTATTGACCAACTGCTCTCTGCTACTGAAGAACTATTGAATGAAACACTTTATTTTCTTTTTTCTTTCCATAAACTTTGTTGTTTTTCAACAGAGAAGTAAAGACGTGCTGCAGCAGGCACTCATTTGGCTGTTGCACTGAAAACATAAGAAAAGCAGAATGAAGTCTGCCAGTCTTTTTTTCCCCCTGGGCTCTCTGTTCCCCAAATCTAGCTGTGCATGCTGTTTGCGTGCGGGTGTGCATGTGCCCACACGCAAATGGAGGGAATTGCAACTCCATTACGTTATCTGCAGCGTGCATTTCCCACCAGGTGGTGCTAATGGAAGAATCTCAGCCATGCTGGTAAATCCATGTGTACATATCTAATTGAGAAAAGGGACACAGAATACCATTTAAGATGGGCTGGGGGCTATCTAGCTTTGAGCTTTAAATATGTCACTTCTAGCCCGTGATATTAAAATTCAGTCCATGTATTGCTACAGGAGGACATATATGCAATGTTCTCACATAAATGATGGGCATCAGTTATTCTCTGATGAAGAAACTGTTCAGAAAAAACAGCCCTTATTTTAAGAATATCTTCTTTTTTTCATCCACTTTCAAGATTGTTTAATAGTTCATGACATTGTTTTCCAGAAGTATAGAGTGGCAGATCGAAGGAGGAGGGAAGGGAACAAAGAGTTCTGGGTTTTATTACTGAGCACCCGTTTGACTTGAGTAGAACCTTTAGTTTTACTGCATCCCCGGTCATCACATGCATGTAATAATGATTAGCAATTTCTAGTGTATTTGTAAGATCACGCTAATACTGTCAGGATTATTTGATAAAAGGATCTTTAGAAATGCAAAGTGGCATCATACAGAAAAACAATCAGTTAAAATTGCATAAGCTTGCTTTATTTTATCATTAGGTTAAAATAATACACTGCAACATAAGCTTCTGTTCAAAGGATCGTTGTAAACAACATTTCTAAAAAAGCCTTTAGGTTTGGAGTTTTCCAAAATGATCAGCGCTCTCCTGCTGCTGGAGCCAAAGGTGAATCTCTCATGAGCCAGGCAAATGCAGAGTGATTTTTCAACATCCCACTCCAAATACTTGCTCGATCAACTTCCCAAATCACAACAGAGCTGAAAAAAAAATAATCACAGAATTTGTTGAGGAGAAAGGCTTAACCAGCTTTCACACCCTAAAATCTACTAATTAGAGTGTTTTTGGTTCCTGAAGATGAGAACAGAAGATAGGAATGATGTTACTGTCAGCTATTTTTAGTGTATATTAGTCCCTATGATACAGGGCAAAAGCATTGCAAGCTCTGTCAACAGAATCTTTTCACAAGAACGAAGTGGGATTTCTTCTTTGGTGCCCCTGAGTAGCAAACTGCCTGTGTGACATGCAAATAATGAGATGGATATGAAAGGAAAGCGTATAATTACACTGGGCATGGCTGGGCCAATTCCTTCCGAATCAGGAAACTGTGTGGCTGGGTGCAGGATCAAGGATCATCGGGTAACGCAGGCGCTCTCAGAGCACTCTTCCTAAATAGCTATTTCTTTACTGTTTGTAGGTTGACAAAGGAGCAAAAGCCCCTCAGTTGACAGGTAAACTGAGCAATGATGAATCTTAGTAGCAGTGAATCTCCCATGCCCTACCTTTTTCTACTGTCTTTGGAGATGGCAATCTCCTTTTACAAGTACAGTTTTCTCCTAAAACAGACAGCTCTCCTGTGAATCTTGGAAAAAATGATAGGGATCTTGGTGCAGGGTATAAAGAGGTATCACAGCTTCAGAGATTACAAATGAGAAACTGGTAATAGGATTGGTCTGCCTAAAAGCAAATGTTTACCTTTTGGACATCTACAACAGAAACTAGTCATCCATGCTCCTTTAGTCACTTCTGGAAATAGGCACTTTCTAGAGCACAGCCCACATTTTTTTTAGATGTTCCTCTTAGGGGAGATGACTCATAAGTAAACTGCCTACACAGAGGCTGATGAATCCCACCCTTTCCACTGCTGACTCCAACACATATTCCAAACACACAGATAAAAGTCATGCATGCTGCCTCCCTCTTGGCAATGTGCAAGCTCTCCCTTGCAGAGCTGCTTGCAGAGAGGAATTGGGGGTGCAGCCTCTTGGTTTATTCTCCAGCCACTTGCTGTTGGATGTCCCTCTCTCTCTTCCATACCCTGATACCTCAGGGATTTCCAGACCATCCAGAAAATAGGTGGGATGGACAGAAAATATATCAGCCGATGAAGACAGTTTAATGTGAGCGGAAGGAAAAGTTGCGTGAGGCTGAGTGACCCTGCCCACCAAAGTATGTCTTAGCTGCTGATGCTGTTCAGAGCTGATCCACTTCAGTGCAACTCTGGGGCAACCTGGCAGGGCTGTTTGCCCCATTCACGATCTGACATAATCGGGCTTCCTGAAGGATTCATCACCCCCAGTGGAAAACATAAATATGTAAGCAGAAGCTATCAGCGCCTGTGTGTGGGGTCCCAAAGTCATAAGGAATCATGCTGGTCGAGATGGTATAACCCTGAATCTGACGACTGCAGTGGGAATGTATTCAGTTTCTTTGGATAAGATTGGACTATTTTCTTCATTAAAAATAATGATACAGTGGTTCATTCCTTTTGTTTTCAAACTAAGCAGTAAATTTTGTCTAAATAGATGTGTGCGTGTGAGAGATGTTATCCTTGTTCAACGTTTAAGAGAAGCCTGACTTGAGGCAGATATATAGACAACCCCCTGGATTACTGTCTTCACTACTAGAACCAGGCTCTGGTGTTGTTAATTGGTGTAGCAAACTGACTGAAGCTGAGGCAGAAGAGAAGAACAAAAAAATGACAACTCCAGACTCTTTGAGTAACACCCAGAATAGTGATTTGTGCTCTCTCTCTCTCAGTAGGGTTTGGCTTTTAAAGAGGGATTGCACTGAACCGCTAGCATTGCCTGCTGCTGAGGAGCAAATTATTTAATCAGGGAGGCTGCTGGTGAACCGTGACTGAAATGATGCAAAAAAAAAAAAGTTCTCAAATTTAAGGGCTGGAGGATCTTTCTTAATAGTAGTAGCAAGGCATTCTCCCTAAGAGAAGCACTAAGTAAAATCTTGCATCAAGATCAATAATTTCAGTTTGATCTTTTCTTCACCTTCCCAGGAGACTTTCAGTCTCCTGTGACTTTCTGGGATGGCGTGCCCAGACCTCATCCAGACAAGGAGTCAGGACTCAGCAAGGGTGCACACTAGGATCTGAGAGTGGGAAGTACTCTTGGATCCCACAGTCTAGACGTAGCTTCAGGGAAGATTTCCTTTCCCCTTGTTTTTGTAGTTTGTTTGTTTGTTTGTTCCCCCCACCCCCCCTTCTTTCTCCTTTTTGTGTCTTGTGAACTCTGAATTGAATTGCTGCAACTTACTTATGTGAGCACTTCTGCTTGGTATAAGTGACCAGTGGGGGGAATGTGGTGTGTTGATCGCACAACGATCTTTGAAAGAGAAAACACTTACCTTAGAAACCATTCTAATTTCACACTAATTGTATGCAAATGCAATTTTGCTGGTGCCAGTGGAGCTGCAAGAACAGGCTTCCTCTTGCCAGTGAAAACCCTTAATAAGAAGGCAGCATTAGATGGGGATGTTTTCAGTTAGGGTGGCATGGAGAAAACTAACAGAAGGCAACAGCTGACCAAGTAGATTGCTGAGTTTCTCAGCTGCTCTGCGATGGACGTAGTAAAAACTGAAGTTAGAGAAAAAGAGTTATCTTGAACTTATTGCAGGAGAGTTAATTGCACTTAGGATGCATAAGTGCAAAAATACTCTAGGAAACACAGCTGGGGCTGGCAAGCTTTTAGATTCAGATCAGACCATGAGGTCTGGAGGTGTTTCTCTCATAGCTGTGTCTGGGAGAGGTTTCCTTGTGTTCAGGGATCCATTCTCTTTGAAACCGAGACCTTCTCATTCATTTTACTGCACCAGTATTGAACTGAAAGCTCCTATGATTTGCTAATGCCCAAGTTACTAAAACACTGGCAGCTTTATTTCCCAGTGCATGCTTAGTGTGGGCAAATAAAGCTAAGCCAGGGCAAGCAGCAAAACTGAGGAGGATTCTTCATTTACGTTTTATTTCCTTACTACAATCTGAAGAATAATATAGATCATGCTGCTTTTGTGTGACAAAGAGAAAACAGTGCAAGGACCTGGCAGCTGAAGTTTTGAAATAGCCATTTAAAAACAAAAAAAGAGCAACCCCACAACCTAATTTTTGCTGGATACCATCCACAGCCCTCCGATCAACCTTATATGTTGTGGGCTATGCATCATACATGGTAAAAATATCTAGCTGTGCTTTCCTCACTTGTGTTCCCAGACAGCTGGAGGCTGGATAATAGTATGCCATTAAATACAATAATAACTCCCAGCAGTGCCAACATAGAGCCATGTGTTCTAAAGAAGAAAAATTAGAGTGCTTAAATGTTTTAAAACATTTATCTTTTGGACAGAGAAAAAAATGATCCCTTTTAAGTAGCACTGACTGTCGTGTTCTCTAACCAGAATAAACAGCCAGGATTTTCTGGCACAGGAGGCTGAAAGTAAATTTGATCTTTGGTGTAATAAAGTTACCAAGTTAAAAGCTTATTCTGCTATTATTTCTAATAGATTAGCGGCATCTTGAGCTATAGATGGCAAAGTGTGATTAAACGATCAAAACCCCCAGTTGATACAAACTCATGGATAGAAATGATGACAGAGCTCCTAGATCTAGGGTAGAGTTTCTTCTTCAAAATCTGATCTTCCACCTTTTACTTATTATTTTTTCATTGAAACATATTTACGCCATGTAAGCGAGGGCGAATTTATCTGTTATGCATGCAATGGCTGAGGAGAATCAGCCAGTGTCATTGCAGAATGCTTTCCTAAACATCTCACAGCTATGTCAAAGCATATTTAACAGTCTAAACAACCACATGCTTTAAAAAAGCACATTGGAAAACTGCCACATTCCCCATGGATTTTTGTTCTATCAGAAAGACAGCCAGATTCAATTATAAGCACTTAGATTTTTACTAATTCCAGGAAAACTGAAATTGGTATAAATGCTGTGTTCTTTGAGGAAAAAAAAATTACTTGAGCTTGATTATTTTTTACTTAAACTTAAAACCTAGATAAAAGCAAAAGCTTTCAGAACTGCAGAGTGTTTTGACAACAAAAAGCATTTCTTATAATTGAGATTGCTATATACAAAGCAACTTTTCACAATTTTCTGGTTTTTTTCCCTAGCAACCCCCCCTCAAAGTTAATCCAGTTTGAAAACCTAAGAAATTACTTTTTCCTTTGTTGAACCACCCCCTTCCTCCCAACTAATCAGTTTGACCCGCTTTCATTGGAATATGTAAAGCATAAGTCAACAGTGGGGAAATAATAATTAAATCCTCATTTTATCACAAACTTTTGGGCTTGGATAACAGGCGTTTCCCGTCTGCTACTGCAGAGAGGGGCCAGAAGCGGGGAAGGCAACTGAAAGAATGTGTTGCACAAGGGTCTGCTTTCCCAGTCACTTGACCCGTGCCCGGCTGCAGGGTTGAAGGGATCACAGACCCAGTCAAAACTGTAAGAGTGGTCTTCACAACTGTAACCGTTATGGAGTAGTTTGTGTTTCCTCAGAGATGCAGCCTGGGGTACTGCAGCGGCACATGGACAGGTGGGATGTAAGGCTTTCCTCTGTATGTCCTGCCCTAGTTTCCCTCCTAGGAAACCTGGGCATGGGTAGGAGCTGCTTTGTCCTGGCTGGCTCCCAGCCGGGATAGCTGGGGGACTAGTACACAGGATGCACCCTAAACAAGAAATCCTGGTTTGGTCAAAAGACCTACCAAAGTACCTAAGGTACTTGCCACTTGCAGCCTGGCTTTGTAGGGAGCAGCAATATGGCCTTGGGGTAGACGCTGGGGGAAGCGCCCTGATCACCGTGGTGAAGGCTTGGTGCTAATGTTACCTTCCTCGCTTCCCAAATTCATGGTTACACCACTGCTCTGCAGGCTCCTTCAGAAATCCCTGTCCACAGGGAATGTGCCTGTGTGTTTACTGAGAGGCACTTGGGTTTTTTTAGGGTATGAGGGGAATTACCCCTCTGGGTAATCTGGTTTTTCAGCCTTTGGAGCTACCAGTCAGTCTTACACTTGGAATTGTATGTGCACTCTCGCTGAGTGTGAAAAATGTGCTTTGACCTAGAAAGACCTTCTCTTCTTGTGCCCACAGCCTTGATTGTATCTTCAGCAGTTAGTACAAGAATCTGGGCTAGAGTATCATGAGGTGCAAACGATGGGATTTGTGAGTGGGCATTAGAAGTGCTGTGTTTGTTATTTATGAGTTAATAACACTATTCTTATAAATGATGTACGGATGACTGGTTGCTTAGCAGAAACATGGCCCAAAAGCCAGACCTGCAAATGAGATAAAGTTACAAAGAGTAGTTGTATTTCTGTGGCTAAAGGAATGTGCTTTTCAGTGAACTCAGTTGCAAAGTACCTCTACACACAGTATATTTCCGCATTTTGTGAAAGATTAAAATTCCCCGGTGGTCCAGTTTCGCTCTGCATAGAACAAACACACTCATTGTGTGGTCCACACATATGCCCAAACTTACCTGAATATAAATCGAAACCTACATTTTTGTTTGTTTTTTGCATGCAACTAGTATTCTCCTGTCAGTTATCTGAGTCAATATTTTTCAGTTTCATTTTCTATGTAAGAGTTTTATATCATGCAATGTAGTATTTGTTCTCCAGAAGGCTGAGCCAAAAGTCTTAGTGAAGTAAAGAAATAGTCGAGAGAAAAACCTCAATGAAAACGAATTCTCTCATTATTTTATTCTTTCTGCTTTCGTTTATCATTTGTAGAGGTAGGTTCATCAGCAGATTTCTAGAAATCTGCCGCCTTAAAGGCTGTATTGTTCTGTTCATGCCCTTGTAATACTTTACAGAAGCACTTTAGTATGAATGAACCAACAAACATACAAACATTTTTTTCTTTCTCTCTTTCAGTTTCTTAGAAGCAATTTTCAGACCAACATGTTTTTTAGAAAATATGCAAGATATGAATCTGAATCACTTGAGACAACTCTGAGATGCTCATAGGCAAACATTACAATATGCATATGTGGTATAAACTTTCATCACTGCTGCTGAATATACCCAGGTAAAATCAGTATGATGACTTGTGGTTAGTGATAAACTGATGGTTGCCCTCTTGAATTTTGGTATACTGGTATTTTCATTAGTAGATGGTTTTATTTAAATAGCATTATCAATGGATTGGGTACGAATAAGGTAGATGTATTATTATGGGCAGGATTTAGAAACTTGCAACCATGGCTTAGACAAATCACCCAAAAATTGCATAGGACTTTTGCTGTTTCTTCAAGCACCAGCTTTAAAGCTAGATATTATTTATAACAGGGCAAGATTTCTCTTGATGAAAGAAAACGTGATTTTCCAGCTGGGACTGAATATGTTTGCTAATGTGCTGGTTTTGGCTGGGGTAGACTTAATTTTCTTCATCGTAGCTAGCATGGGGTTAAGTTTTGGATTTTTGCTGGAAACAGTGTTGATAACACTGTTTGATATTTTCGTTACTGCTGAGCAGTGCTTACACAGAGTCAAGGCCTTTTCTGCTTTTCACACCACCCCACCAGCAAGGAGGCTGGGGGTGCACAAGAAGCTGGGAGGGGACACGGCTGGGACAGCTGACCCCAACTGACCAAAGGGATATT